>NC_091200.1:631703-837810 GCF_040958095.1 Procambarus clarkii
CCGTTTTCAGTAATTGGCATATTTTCGGTATAAAAATTCGTAATTTGAAACTGAAAATAGGCGCAGAGAGTCAGAATTCGGCTCAAAAATCACGCTCAGGAGTCAAATTTCCGACATTTCAGACATTTTAAAAACTGCAGGGGGTTTGGGCAAAATATGACCCATCGCCGTTTTCAGTAATTGGCATATTTTCGGTATAAAAAGACATAATTTGAAACTGAAAATAGGTGCAGAGAGTCAGAATTCGGCTCAAAAATCACGCTCAGGAGTCAAATTTCCGACATTTCAGACATTTTAAAAACTGCAGGAGGGTTTGGGCAAAATATGACCCATCGCCGTTTTCAGTAATTGGCATATTTTCGGTATGAAACGTCGTAATTTGAAACTAAAAATAGGTGCAGAGAGACAGAATTCGGCTCAAAAATCACGCTCAGGAGTCAAATTTCCGACATTTCAGACATTTTAAAAACTGCAGGGGGTTTGGGCAAAATATGACCCATTGCTGTTTTCAGTAATTGGCATATTTTCGGTATGAAACGTCGTAATTTGAAACTGAAAATAGGTGAAGAGAGTCAGAATTCGGCTCAAAAATCACGCTCAGGAGTCAAATTTCCAACATTTCCGACATTTTAAAACTGCAGGGGGGTTTGGGCAAAATATGACCCATCACACTTTTCAGTAATTGGCATATTTTCGGTATGAAACGTCGTAATTTGAAACTGAAAATAGGTGAAGAGAGTCAGAATTCGGCTCAAAAATCACGCTCAGGAGTCAAATTTCCGACATTTCCGACATTTTAAAAACTGCAGGGGGGGTTTGGGCAAAATATGACCCATCGCCGTTTTCAGTAATTGGCATATTTTCGGTATGAAACTTCGTAATTTGAAACTAAAGATAGGTGCAGAGAGACAGAATTCGGCTCAAAAATCACGCTCAGGAGTCAAATTTCCGACATTTCAGACATTTTAAAAACTGCAGGGGGGTTTGGGCAAAATATGACCCAATCGCTGTTTTCAGTAATTGGCATATTTTCGGTATGAAACGTCGTAATTTGAAACTGAAAATAGGTGCAGAGAGACAGAATTCGGCTCAAAAATCACGCTCAGGAGTCAAATTTCCGACATTTCAGACATTTTGAAAACTGCAGGGGGGTTTGGGCAAAATATGACCCATCGCCGTTTACAGTAATTGGCATATTTTCGGTATGAAACTTCGTAATTTGAAACTGAAAATAGGTGCAGAGAGTCGGAATTCGGCTCAAAAATCACGCTCAGGAGTCAAATTTCCGACATTTCCGACATTTTAAAAACTGCAGGGGGGTTTGGGCAAAATATGACCCATCGCACTTTTCAGTAATTGGCATATTTTCGGTATGAAACTTCGTAATTTGAAACTGAAAATAGGTGCAGAGAGTCAGAATTCGGCTCAAAAATCACGCTCAGGATTCAAATTTTCAACATTTCAGACATTTTGAAAACTGCAGGGGGGTTTGGGCAAAATATGACCCATCGCCGTTTTCAGTAATTGGCATATTTTCGGTATAAAAGTCGTATTTGAAACTGAAAATAGGTGCAGAGAGTCAGAATTCGGATAAAAAATCACGCTCAGGAGTCAAATTTCCGACATTTCAGACATTTTGAAAACTGCAGAGGGGGTTTGGGCAAAATATGACCCATTGCCGTTTACAGTAATTGGCATTTTTCGGTATGAAACGTCGTAATTTGAAACTGAAAATAGGTGCAGAGAGTGAGAATTCGGCTCAAAAATCACGCTCAGGAGTCAAATTTCCGACATTTCAGACATATTTAAAACTGCAGGGGGGTTTGGGCAAAATATGACCCATCGTTGTTTTCAGTAAATTGGCATATTTTCGGTATAAAAAGTCGTAATTTGAAACTGAAAATTGGTGCAGAGAGTCAGAAATCGGCTCAAAAATCACGCTCAGGAGTCAAATTTTCGACATTTCAGACATTTTGAAAACTGCAGGGGGGTTTGGGCAAAATATGACCCATCGCCGTTTTCAGTAATTGGCATATTTTCGGTATAAAAAGTCGTAATTTGAAACTGAAAATAGGTGCAGAGAGTCAGAATTCGTATAAAAAATCACGCTCTGGAGTTAAATTTCCGACATTTTAGACATTTTGAAAACTGCAGAGGGGTTTGGGCAAAATATGACCCATCGCCGTTTACAGTAATTGGCATTTTTTCGGTATGAAAACGTCGTAATTTGAAACTGAAATTAGGTGCAGAGAGTCAGAATTCGGCTCAAAAATCACGCTCAGGAGTCAAATTTCCGACATTTCAGACATTTTAAAACTGCAGGGGGGTTTGGGCAAAATATGACCCCATCGCCGTTTTCAGTAATTGGCATATTTTCGGTATGAAACGTCGTAATTTGAAACTGAAAATAGGTGCAGAGAGTCAGAATTCGGCTCAAAAATCACGCTCAGGAGTCAAATTTTCGACATTTCAGACATTTTGAAAACTGCAGGGGGGTTTGGGCAAAATATGACCCATCGCCGTTTTCAGTAATTGGCATATTTTCGGTATAAAAAGTCGTAATTTGAAACTGAAAATAGGTGCAGAGAGTCAGAATTCGGATAAAAAATCACGCTCTGGAGTTAAATTTCCGACATTTCAGACATTTTGAAAACTGCAGAGGGGTTTGGGCAAAATATGACCCATCGCCGTTTACAGTAATTGGCATTTTTTCGGTATGAAACGTCGTAATTTGAAACTGAAAATAGGTGCAGAGAGTCAGAATTCGGCTCAAAAATCACGCTCAGGAGTCAAATTTCCGACATTTCAGACATTTTGAAAACTGCAGGGGGGTTTGGGCAAAATATGACCCATCGCCGTTTTCAGAAATTGGCATATTTTCGGTATAAAAAGTCGTAATTTGAAACTGAAAATAGGTGCAGAGAGTCAGAACTCGGATAAAAAATCACGCTCAGAAGTCAAATTTCCGACATTTCAGACATTTTGAAAACTGCAGGGGGGTTTGGGCAAAATATGACCCTTCGCCGTTTACAGTAATTGGCATATTTTCGGTATGAAACTTCGTAATTTGAAACTGAAAAAAGGTGCAGAGAGTCAGAATTCGGCTCAAAAATCACGATCAGGAGTCAAATTTCTGACATTTCCGACATTTTAAAAACTGCAGGGGGGTTTGGGCAAAATATGACCCATCGCCGTTTTCAGTAATTGGCATATTTTCGGTATAAAAAGTCGTACTTTGAAACTGAAAATAGGTGCAGAGAGTTAGAATTCGGATAAAAAATCACGCTCAGGAGTCAAATTTCCGATATTTCAGACATTTTGAAAACTGCAGAGGGGTTTGGACAAAATATGACCCATCGCCGTTTACAGTAATTGGCATTTTTTCGGTATGAAACGTCGTAATTTGAAACTGAAAATAGGTGCAGAGAGTCAGAATTCAGCTCAAAAATCACGCTCAGGAGTCAAATTTCCGACATTTCCGACATTTTAAAAACTGCAGGGTGTTTGGGCAAAATATGACCCATCGCCGTTTTAAGTAATTGGTATATTTCCGGTATAAAACGTCGCAATTTGAAACTGAAAATAGGTGCAGAGAGTCAGAATTCGGCTCAAAAATCACGCTCAGGAGTCAAATTACCGACATTTCAGACATTTTGAAAACTGCAGGGGGGTTTGGGCAAAATATGACCCATCGCCGTTTTCAGTAATTGGCATATTTTCGGTATAAAAATTCGTAATTTGAAACTGAAAATAGGTGCAGAGAGTCAGAATTCGGCTCAAAAATCACGCTCAGGAGTCAAATTTCCGACATTTCAGACATTTTAAAAACTGCAGGGGGGTTTGGGCAAAATATGACCCATCGCCGTTTTCAGTAATTGGCATATTTCCGGTATGAAACGTCGCAATTTGAAACTGAAAATAGGTGCATAGAGTCAGAATTCGGCGCAGAAATCACGCTCAGGAGTCAAATTTCCGACATTTCAGACATTTTGAAAACTGCAGGGGGGTTTGGGCAAAATATGACCCATCGCCGTTTTCAGTAATTGACATATTTTCGGTATAAAAATTCGTAATTTGAAACTGAAAATAGGCGCAGAGAGTCAGAATTCGGCTCAAAAATCACGCTCAGGAGTCAAATTTCCGACATTTCAGACATTTTGAAAACTGCAGGGGGTTTGGGCAAAATATGACCCATCGCCGTTTTCAGTAATTGGCATATTTCCAATATGAAACGTCGCAATTTGAAACTGAAAATAGGTGCAGAGAGTCAGAATTCGGCCCAAAAATCACATTCAAGAGTCAAATTTCCGACATTTCAGACATTTTGAAAACTGCAGGGGGGTTCGGGCAAAATATGACCCATCGCCGTTTTCAGTAATTGGCATATTTTCGGTATAAAAAGACATAATTTGAAACTGAAAATAGGTGCAGAGAGTCAGAATTCGGCTCAAAAATCACGCTCAGGAGTCAAATTTCCGACATTTCAGACATTTTAAAAACTGCAGGGGGGTTTGGGCAAAATATGACCCATCGCCGTTTTCAGTAATTGGCATATTTTCGGTATGAAACGTCGTAATTTGAAACTAAAAATAGGTGCAGAGAGACAGAATTCGGCTCAAAAATCACGCTCAGGAGTCAAATTTCCGACATTTCAGACATTTTAAAAACTGCAGGGGGGTTTGGGCAAAATATGACCCCATTGCTGTTTTCAGTAATTGGCATATTTTCGGTATGAAACGTCGTAATTTGAAACTGAAAATAGGTGAAGAGAGTCAGAATTCGGCTCAAAAATCACGCTCAGGAGTCAAATTTCCAACATTTCCGACATTTTAAAAACTGCAGGGGGGTTTGGGCAAAATATGACCCATCACACTTTTCAGTAATTGGCATATTTTCGGTATGAAACGTCGTAATTTGAAACTGAAAATAGGTGAAGAGAGTCAGAATTCGGCTCAAAAATCACGCTCAGGAGTCAAATTTCCGACATTTCCGACATTTTAAAAACTGCAGGGGGGTTTGGGCAAAATATGACCCATCACACTTTTCAGTAATTGGCATATTTTCGGTATGAAACGTCGTAATTTGAAACTGAAAATAGGTGCAGAGAGTCAGAATTCGGCTCAAAAATCACGTTCAGGAGTCAAATTTTCGACATTTCAGACATTTTGAAAACTGCAGGGGGGTTTGGGCAAAATATGACCCATCGCCGTTTTCAGTAATTGGCATATTTTCGGTATAAAAAGTCGTAATTTGAAACTGAAAATAGGTGCAGAGAGTCAGAATTCGGATAAAAAATCACGCTCAGGAGTCAAATTTCCGACATTTCAGACATTTTGAAAACTGCAGAGGGGTTTGGGAAAAATATGACCCATCGCCGTTTACAGTAATTGGCATTTTTTCGGTATGAAACGTCGTAATTTGAAACTGAAAATAGGTGCAGAGAGTCAGAATTCGGCTCAAAAATCACGCTCAGGAGTCAAATTTCCAACATTTCAGACATTTTAAAAACTGCAGGGGGGTTTGGGCAAAATATGACCCATCGCCGTTTTCAGTAATTGGCATATTTTCGGTATGAAACGTCGTAATTTGAAACTAAAATAGGTGCAGAGAGACAGAATTCGGCTCAAAAATCACGCTCAGGAGTCAAATTTCCGACATTTCAGACATTTTAAAAACTGCAGGGGGGTTTGGGCAAAATATGACCCAATCGCTGTTTTCAGTAATTGGCATATTTTCGGTATGAAACGTCGTAATTTGAAACTGAAAATAGGTGCAGAGAGACAGAATTCGGCTCAAAAATCACGCTCAGGAGTCAAATTTCCGACATTTCAGACATTTTGAAAACTGCAGGGGGGTTTGGGCAAAATATGACCCATCGGCGTTTACAGTAATTGGCATATTTTCGGTATGAAACTTCGTAATTTGAAACTGAAAATAGGTGCAGAGAGTCGGAATTCGGCTCAAAAATCACGCTCAGGAGTCAAATTTCCGACATTTCCGACATTTTAAAAACTGCAGGGGGGTTTGGGCAAAATATGACCCATCGCACTTTTCAGTAATTGGCATATTTTCGGTATGAAACTTCGTAATTTGAAACTGAAAATAGGTGCAGAGAGTCAGAATTCGGCTCAAAAATCACGCTCAGGATTCAAATTTTCAACATTTCAGACATTTTGAAAACTGCAGGGGGGTTTGGGCAAAATATGACCCATCGCCGTTTTCAGTAATTGGCATATTTTCGGTATAAAAAGTCGTATTTTGAAACTGAAAATAGGTGCAGAGAGTCAGAATTCGGAAAAAAAATCACGCTCAGGAGTCAAATTTCCGACATTTCAGACATTTTGAAAACTGCAGAGGGGGTTTGGGCAAAATATGACCCATTGCCGTTTACAGTAATTGGCATTTTTTCGGTATGAAACGTCGTAATTTGAAACTGAAAATAGGTGCAGAGAGTGAGAATTCGGCTCAAAAATCACGCTCAGGAGTCAAATTTCCGACATTTCAGACATATTTAAAACTGCAGGGGGGTTTGGGCAAAATATGACCCATCGTTGTTTTCAGAAATTGGCATATTTTCGGTATAAAAAGTCGTAATTTGAAACTGAAAATTGGTGCAGAGAGTCAGAAATCGGCTCAAAAATCACGCTCAGGAGTCAAATTTTCGACATTTCAGACATTTTGAAAACTGCAGGGGGGTTTGGGCAAAATATGACCCATCGCCGTTTTCAGTAATTGGCATATTTTCGGTATAAAAAGTCGTAATTTGAAACTGAAAATAGGTGCAGAGAGTCAGAATTCGTATAAAAAATCACGCTCTGGAGTTAAATTTCCGACATTTTAGACATTTTGAAAACTGCAGAGGGGTTTGGGCAAAATATGACCCATCGCCGTTTACAGTAATTGGCATTTTTTCGGTATGAAACGTCGTAATTTGAAACTGAAATTAGGTGCAGAGAGTCAGAATTCGGCTCAAAAATCACGCTCAGGAGTAAAATTTCCGACATTTCAGACATTTTAAAAACTGCAGGGGGGTTTGGGCAAAATATGACCCCATCGCCGTTTTCAGTAATTGGCATATTTTCGGTATGAAACGTCGTAATTTGAAACTGAAAATAGGTGCAGAGAGTCAGAATTCGGCTCAAAAATCACGCTCAGGAGTCAAATTTTCGACATTTCAGACATTTTGAAAACTGCAGGGGGGTTTGGGCAAAATATGACCCATCGCCGTTTTCAGTAATTGGCATATTTTCGGTATAAAAAGACATAATTTGAAACTGAAAATAGGTGCAGAGAGTCAGAATTCGGCTCAAAAATCACGCTCAGGAGTCAAATTTCCGACATTTCAGACATTTTAAAAACTGCAGGGGGGTTTGGGCAAAATATGACCCATCGCCGTTTTCAGTAATTGGCATATTTTCGGTATGAAACGTCGTAATTTGAAACTAAAAATAGGTGCAGAGAGACAGAATTCGGCTCAAAAATCACGCTCAGGAGTCAAATTTCCGACATTTCAGACATTTTAAAAACTGCAGGGGGGTTTGGGCAAAATATGACCCCATTGCTGTTTTCAGTAATTGGCATATTTTCGGTATGAAACGTCGTAATTTGAAACTGAAAATAGGTGAAGAGAGTCAGAATTCGGCTCAAAAATCACGCTCAGGAGTCAAATTTCCAACATTTCCGACATTTTAAAAACTGCAGGGGGGTTTGGGCAAAATATGACCCATCACACTTTTCAGTAATTGGCATATTTTCGGTATGAAACGTCGTAATTTGAAACTGAAAATAGGTGAAGAGAGTCAGAATTCGGCTCAAAAATCACGCTCAGGAGTCAAATTTCCGACATTTCCGACATTTTAAAAACTGCAGGGGGGTTTGGGCAAAATATGACCCATCACACTTTTCAGTAATTGGCATATTTTCGGTATGAAACGTCGTAATTTGAAACTGAAAATAGGTGCAGAGAGTCAGAATTCGGCTCAAAAATCACGTTCAGGAGTCAAATTTTCGACATTTCAGACATTTTGAAAACTGCAGGGGGGTTTGGGCAAAATATGACCCATCGCCGTTTTCAGTAATTGGCATATTTTCGGTATAAAAAGTCGTAATTTGAAACTGAAAATAGGTGCAGAGAGTCAGAATTCGGATAAAAAATCACGCTCAGGAGTCAAATTTCCGACATTTCAGACATTTTGAAAACTGCAGAGGGGTTTGGGAAAAATATGACCCATCGCCGTTTACAGTAATTGGCATTTTTTCGGTATGAAACGTCGTAATTTGAAACTGAAAATAGGTGCAGAGAGTCAGAATTCGGCTCAAAAATCACGCTCAGGAGTCAAATTTCCAACATTTCAGACATTTTAAAAACTGCAGGGGGGTTTGGGCAAAATATGACCCATCGCCGTTTTCAGTAATTGGCATATTTTCGGTATGAAACGTCGTAATTTGAAACTAAAAATAGGTGCAGAGAGACAGAATTCGGCTCAAAAATCACGCTCAGGAGTCAAATTTCCGACATTTCAGACATTTTAAAAACTGCAGGGGGGTTTGGGCAAAATATGACCCAATCGCTGTTTTCAGTAATTGGCATATTTTCGGTATGAAACGTCGTAATTTGAAACTGAAAATAGGTGCAGAGAGACAGAATTCGGCTCAAAAATCACGCTCAGGAGTCAAATTTCCGACATTTCAGACATTTTGAAAACTGCAGGGGGGTTTGGGCAAAATATGACCCATCGGCGTTTACAGTAATTGGCATATTTTCGGTATGAAACTTCGTAATTTGAAACTGAAAATAGGTGCAGAGAGTCGGAATTCGGCTCAAAAATCACGCTCAGGAGTCAAATTTCCGACATTTCCGACATTTTAAAAACTGCAGGGGGGTTTGGGCAAAATATGACCCATCGCACTTTTCAGTAATTGGCATATTTTCGGTATGAAACTTCGTAATTTGAAACTGAAAATAGGTGCAGAGAGTCAGAATTCGGCTCAAAAATCACGCTCAGGATTCAAATTTTCAACATTTCAGACATTTTGAAAACTGCAGGGGGGTTTGGGCAAAATATGACCCATCGCCGTTTTCAGTAATTGGCATATTTTCGGTATAAAAAGTCGTATTTTGAAACTGAAAATAGGTGCAGAGAGTCAGAATTCGGATAAAAAATCACGCTCAGGAGTCAAATTTCCGACATTTCAGACATTTTGAAAACTGCAGAGGGGGTTTGGGCAAAATATGACCCATTGCCGTTTACAGTAATTGGCATTTTTTCGGTATGAAACGTCGTAATTTGAAACTGAAAATAGGTGCAGAGAGTGAGAATTCGGCTCAAAAATCACGCTCAGGAGTCAAATTTCCGACATTTCAGACATATTTAAAACTGCAGGGGGGTTTGGGCAAAATATGACCCATCGTTGTTTTCAGAAATTGGCATATTTTCGGTATAAAAAGTCGTAATTTGAAACTGAAAATTGGTGCAGAGAGTCAGAAATCGGCTCAAAAATCACGCTCAGGAGTCAAATTTTCGACATTTCAGACATTTTGAAAACTGCAGGGGGGTTTGGGCAAAATATGACCCATCGCCGTTTTCAGTAATTGGCATATTTTCGGTATAAAAAGTCGTAATTTGAAACTGAAAATAGGTGCAGAGAGTCAGAATTCGTATAAAAAATCACGCTCTGGAGTTAAATTTCCGACATTTTAGACATTTTGAAAACTGCAGAGGGGTTTGGGCAAAATATGACCCATCGCCGTTTACAGTAATTGGCATTTTTTCGGTATGAAACGTCGTAATTTGAAACTGAAATTAGGTGCAGAGAGTCAGAATTCGGCTCAAAAATCACGCTCAGGAGTCAAATTTCCGACATTTCAGACATTTTAAAAACTGCAGGGGGGTTTGGGCAAAATATGACCCCATCGCCGTTTTCAGTAATTGGCATATTTTCGGTATGAAACGTCGTAATTTGAAACTGAAAATAGGTGCAGAGAGTCAGAATTCGGCTCAAAAATCACGCTCAGGAGTCAAATTTTCGACATTTCAGACATTTTGAAAACTGCAGGGGGGTTTGGGCAAAATATGACCCATCGCCGTTTTCAGTAATTGGCATATTTTCGGTATAAAAAGTCGTAATTTGAAACTGAAAATAGGTGCAGAGAGTCAGAATTCGGATAAAAAATCACGCTCTGGAGTTAAATTTCCGACATTTCAGACATTTTGAAAACTGCAGAGGGGTTTGGGCAAAATATGACCCATCGCCGTTTACAGTAATTGGCATTTTTTCGGTATGAAACGTCGTAATTTGAAACTGAAAATAGGTGCAGAGAGTCAGAATTCGGCTCAAAAATCACGCTCAGGAGTCAAATTTCCGACATTTCAGACATTTTGAAAACTGCAGGGGGGTTTGGGCAAAATATGACCCATCGCCGTTTTCAGAAATTGGCATATTTTCGGTATAAAAAGTCGTAATTTGAAACTGAAAATAGGTGCAGAGAGTCAGAACTCGGATAAAAAATCACGCTCAGAAGTCAAATTTCCGACATTTCAGACATTTTGAAAACTGCAGGGGGGTTTGGGCAAAATATGACCCTTCGCCGTTTACAGTAATTGGCATATTTTCGGTATGAAACTTCGTAATTTGAAACTGAAAAAAGGTGCAGAGAGTCAGAATTCGGCTCAAAAATCACGATCAGGAGTCAAATTTCTGACATTTCCGACATTTTAAAAACTGCAGGGGGGTTTGGGCAAAATATGACCCATCGCCGTTTTCAGTAATTGGCATATTTTCGGTATAAAAAGTCGTACTTTGAAACTGAAAATAGGTGCAGAGAGTTAGAATTCGGATAAAAAATCACGCTCAGGAGTCAAATTTCCGATATTTCAGACATTTTGAAAACTGCAGAGGGGTTTGGACAAAATATGACCCATCGCCGTTTACAGTAATTGGCATTTTTTCGGTATGAAACGTCGTAATTTGAAACTGAAAATAGGTGCAGAGAGTCAGAATTCAGCTCAAAAATCACGCTCAGGAGTCAAATTTCCGACATTTCCGACATTTTAAAAACTGCAGGGTGTTTGGGCAAAATATGACCCATCGCCGTTTTAAGTAATTGGTATATTTCCGGTATAAAACGTCGCAATTTGAAACTGAAAATAGGTGCAGAGAGTCAGAATTCGGCTCAAAAATCACGCTCAGGAGTCAAATTACCGACATTTCAGACATTTTGAAAACTGCAGGGGGGTTTGGGCAAAATATGACCCATCGCCGTTTTCAGTAATTGGCATATTTTCGGTATAAAAATTCGTAATTTGAAACTGAAAATAGGTGCAGAGAGTCAGAATTCGGCTCAAAAATCACGCTCAGGAGTCAAATTTCCGACATTTCAGACATTTTAAAAACTGCAGGGGGGTTTGGGCAAAATATGACCCATCGCCGTTTTCAGTAATTGGCATATTTCCGGTATGAAACGTCGCAATTTGAAACTGAAAATAGGTGCATAGAGTCAGAATTCGGCGCAGAAATCACGCTCAGGAGTCAAATTTCCGACATTTCAGACATTTTGAAAACTGCAGGGGGGTTTGGGCAAAATATGACCCATCGCCGTTTTCAGTAATTGGCATATTTTCGGTATAAAAATTCGTAATTTGAAACTGAAAATAGGCGCAGAGAGTCAGAATTCGGCTCAAAAATCACGCTCAGGAGTCAAATTTCCGACATTTCAGACATTTTGAAAACTGCAGGGGGTTTGGGCAAAATATGACCCATCGCCGTTTTCAGTAATTGGCATATTTCCAATATGAAACGTCGCAATTTGAAACTGAAAATAGGTGCAGAGAGTCAGAATTCGGCCCAAAAATCACATTCAAGAGTCAAATTTCCGACATTTCAGACATTTTGAAAACTGCAGGGGGGTTCGGGCAAAATATGACCCATCGCCGTTTTCAGTAATTGGCATATTTTCGGTATAAAAAGACATAATTTGAAACTGAAAATAGGTGCAGAGAGTCAGAATTCGGCTCAAAAATCACGCTCAGGAGTCAAATTTCCGACATTTCAGACATTTTAAAAACTGCAGGGGGGTTTGGGCAAAATATGACCCATCGCCGTTTTCAGTAATTGGCATATTTTCGGTATGAAACGTCGTAATTTGAAACTAAAAATAGGTGCAGAGAGACAGAATTCGGCTCAAAAATCACGCTCAGGAGTCAAATTTCCGACATTTCAGACATTTTAAAAACTGCAGGGGGGTTTGGGCAAAATATGACCCCATTGCTGTTTTCAGTAATTGGCATATTTTCGGTATGAAACGTCGTAATTTGAAACTGAAAATAGGTGAAGAGAGTCAGAATTCGGCTCAAAAATCACGCTCAGGAGTCAAATTTCCAACATTTCCGACATTTTAAAAACTGCAGGGGGGTTTGGGCAAAATATGACCCATCACACTTTTCAGTAATTGGCATATTTTCGGTATGAAACGTCGTAATTTGAAACTGAAAATAGGTGAAGAGAGTCAGAATTCGGCTCAAAAATCACGCTCAGGAGTCAAATTTCCGACATTTCCGACATTTTAAAAACTGCAGGGGGGTTTGGGCAAAATATGACCCATCACACTTTTCAGTAATTGGCATATTTTCGGTATGAAACGTCGTAATTTGAAACTGAAAATAGGTGCAGAGAGTCAGAATTCGGCTCAAAAATCACGTTCAGGAGTCAATATTTTCGACATTTCAGACATTTTGAAAACTGCAGGGGGGTTTGGGCAAAATATGACCCATCGCCGTTTTCAGTAATTGGCATATTTTCGGTATAAAAAGTCGTAATTTGAAACTGAAAATAGGTGCAGAGAGTCAGAATTCGGATAAAAAATCACGCTCAGGAGTCAAATTTCCGACATTTCAGACATTTTGAAAACTGCAGAGGGGTTTGGGAAAAATATGACCCATCGCCGTTTACAGTAATTGGCATTTTTTCGGTATGAAACGTCGTAATTTGAAACTGAAAATAGGTGCAGAGAGTCAGAATTCGGCTCAAAAATCACGCTCAGGAGTCAAATTTCCAACATTTCAGACATTTTAAAAACTGCAGGGGGGTTTGGGCAAAATATGACCCATCGCCGTTTTCAGTAATTGGCATATTTTCGGTATGAAACGTCGTAATTTGAAACTAAAAATAGGTGCAGAGAGACAGAATTCGGCTCAAAAATCACGCTCAGGAGTCAAATTTCCGACATTTCAGACATTTTAAAAACTGCAGGGGGGTTTGGGCAAAATATGACCCAATCGCTGTTTTCAGTAATTGGCATATTTTCGGTATGAAACGTCGTAATTTGAAACTGAAAATAGGTGCAGAGAGACAGAATTCGGCTCAAAAATCACGCTCAGGAGTCAAATTTCCGACATTTCAGACATTTTGAAAACTGCAGGGGGGTTTGGGCAAAATATGACCCATCGGCGTTTACAGTAATTGGCATATTTTCGGTATGAAACTTCGTAATTTGTAACTGAAAATAGGCGCAGAGAGTCAGAATTCGGCTCAAAAATCACGCTCAGGAGTCTAATTTTCGACATTTCAGACATTTTGAAAACTGCAGGGGGGTTTGGGCAAAATATGACCCATCGCCGTTTTCAGTAATTGGCATATTTTCGGTATAAAAAGTCGTAATTTGAAACTGAAAATAGGTGCAGAGAGTCAGAATTCGGATAAAAAATCACGCTCAGGAGTGAAATTTCCGACATTTCAGACATTTTGAAAACTGCAGAGGGGGTTTGGGCAAAATATGACCCATCGCCGTTTACAGTAATTGGCATTTTTTCGGTATGAAACGTCGTAATTTGAAACTGAAAATAGGTGCAGAGAGTCAGAATTCGGCTCAAAAATCACGCTCAGGAGTCAAATTTCCGACATTTCAGACATATTTAAAACTGCAGGGGGGTTTGGGCAAAATATGACCCATCGCCGTTTACAGTAATTGGCATTTTTTCGGTATGAAAAGTCGTAATTTGAAACTGAAAATTGGTGCAGAGAGTCAGAAATCGGCTCAAAAATCACGCTCAGGAGTCAAGTTTTCGACATTTCAGACATTTTGAAAACTGAAGGGGGGTTTGGGCAAAATATGACCCATCGCCGTTTTCAGTAATTGGCATATTTTCGGTATAAAAAGTCGTAATTTGAAACTGAAAATAGGTGCAGAGAGTCAGAATTCGGATAAAAAATCACGCTCTGGAGTTAAATTTCCGACATTTTAGACATTTTGAAAACTGCAGAGGGGTTTGGGCAAAATATGACCCATCGCCGTTTACAGTAATTGGCATTTTTTCGGTATGAAACGTCGTAATTTGAAACTGAAATTAGGTGCAGAGAGTCAGAATTCGGCTCAAAAATCACGCTCAGGAGTCAAATTTCCGACATTTCAGACATTTTGAAAACTGCAGGGGGGTTTGGGCAAAATATGACCCATCGCCGTTTTCAGAAATTGGCATATTTTCGGTATAAAAAGTCGTAATTTGAAACTGAAAATAGGTGCAGAGAGTCAGAACTCGGATAAAAAATCACGCTCAGAAGTCAAATTTCCGACATTTCAGACATTTTGAAAACTGCAGGGGGGTTTGGGCAAAATATGACCCATCGCCGTTTACAGTAATTGGCATATTTTCGGTATGAAACTTCGTAATTTGAAACTGAAAAAAGGTGCAGAGAGTCAGAATTCGGCTCAAAAATCACGATCAGGAGTCAAATTTCCGACATTTCCGACATTTTAAAAACTGCAGGGGGGTTTGGGCAAAATATGACCCATCACACTTTTCAGTAATTGGCATATTTTCGGTATGAAACTTCGTAATTTGAAACTGAAAATAGGTGCAGAGAGTCAGAATTCGGCTCAAAAATCACGCTCAGGAGTCAAATTTTCAACATTTCAGACATTTTGAAAACTGCAGGGGGGTTTGGGCAAAATATGACCCATCGCTGTTTTCAGTAATTGGCATATTTTCGGTATAAAAAGTCGTAATTTGAAACTGAAAATAGGTGCAGAGAGTCAGAATTCGGATAAAAAATCACGCTCAGTAGTCAAATTTCCGACATTTCAGACATTTTGAAAACTGCAGAGGGGTTTGGGCAAAATATGACCCATCGCCGTTTACAGTAATTGGCATTTTTTCGGTATGAAACGTCGTAATTTGAAACTGAAAATAGGTGCAGAGAGTCAGAATTCGGCTCAAAAATCACGCTCAGGAGTCAAATTTCCAACATTTCAGACATTTTAAAAACTGCAGGGGGGTTTGGGCAAAATATGACCCATCACACTTTTCAGTAATTGGCATATTTTCGGTATGAAACGTCGTAATTTGAAACTGAAAATAGGTGAAGAGAGTCAGAATTCGGCTCAAAAATCACGCTCAGGAGTCAAATTTCCGACATTTCCGACATTTTAAAAACTGCAGGGGGGTTTGGGCAAAATATGACCCATCACACTTTTCAGTAATTGGCATATTTTCGGTATGAAACGTCGTAATTTGAAACTGAAAATAGGTGCAGAGAGTCAGAATTCGGCTCAAAAATCACGTTCAGGAGTCAAATTTTCGACATTTCAGACATTTTGAAAACTGCAGGGGGGTTTGGGCAAAATATGACCCATCGCCGTTTTCAGTAATTGGCATATTTTCGGTATAAAAAGTCGTAATTTGAAACTAAAAATAGGTGCAGAGAGTCAGAATTCGGATAAAAAATCACGCTCAGGAGTCAAATTTCCGACATTTCAGACATTTTGAAAACTGCAGAGGGGTTTGGGAAAAATATGACCCATCGCCGTTTACAGTAATTGGCATTTTTTCGGTATGAAACGTCGTAATTTGAAACTGAAAATAGGTGCAGAGAGTCAGAATTCGGCTCAAAAATCACGCTCAGGAGTCAAATTTCCAACATTTCAGACATTTTAAAAACTGCAGGGGGGTTTGGGCAAAATATGACCCATCGCCGTTTTCAGTAATTGGCATATTTTCGGTATGAAACGTCGTAATTTGAAACTAAAAATAGGTGCAGAGAGACAGAATTCGGCTCAAAAATCACGCTCAGGAGTCAAATTTCCGACATTTCAGACATTTTAAAAACTGCAGGGGGGTTTGGGCAAAATATGACCCAATCGCTGTTTTCAGTAATTGGCATATTTTCGGTATGAAACGTCGTAATTTGAAACTGAAAATAGGTGCAGAGAGACAGAATTCGGCTCAAAAATCACGCTCAGGAGTCAAATTTCCGACATTTCAGACATTTTGAAAACTGCAGGGGGGTTTGGGCAAAATATGACCCATCGGCGTTTACAGTAATTGGCATATTTTCGGTATGAAACTTCGTAATTTGAAACTGAAAATAGGCGCAGAGAGTCAGAATTCGGCTCAAAAATCACGCTCAGGAGTCTAATTTTCGACATTTCAGACATTTTGAAAACTGCAGGGGGGTTTGGGCAAAATATGACCCATCGCCGTTTTCAGTAATTGGCATATTTTCGGTATAAAAAGTCGTAATTTGAAACTGAAAATAGGTGCAGAGAGTCAGAATTCGGATAAAAAATCACGCTCAGGAGTGAAATTTCCGACATTTCAGACATTTTGAAAACTGCAGAGGGGGTTTGGGCAAAATATGACCCATCGCCGTTTACAGTAATTGGCATTTTTTCGGTATGAAACGTCGTAATTTGAAACTGAAAATAGGTGCAGAGAGTCAGAATTCGGCTCAAAAATCACGCTCAGGAGTCAAATTTCCGACATTTCAGACATATTTAAAACTGCAGGGGGGTTTGGGCAAAATATGACCCATCGCCGTTTACAGTAATTGGCATTTTTTCGGTATGAAAAGTCGTAATTTGAAACTGAAAATTGGTGCAGAGAGTCAGAAATCGGCTCAAAAATCACGCTCAGGAGTCAAGTTTTCGACATTTCAGACATTTTGAAAACTGAAGGGGGGTTTGGGCAAAATATGACCCATCGCCGTTTTCAGTAATTGGCATATTTTCGGTATAAAAAGTCGTAATTTGAAACTGAAAATAGGTGCAGAGAGTCAGAATTCGGATAAAAAATCACGCTCTGGAGTTAAATTTCCGACATTTTAGACATTTTGAAAACTGCAGAGGGGTTTGGGCAAAATATGACCCATCGCCGTTTACAGTAATTGGCATTTTTTCGGTATGAAACGTCGTAATTTGAAACTGAAATTAGGTGCAGAGAGTCAGAATTCGGCTCAAAAATCACGCTCAGGAGTCAAATTTCCGACATTTCAGACATTTTGAAAACTGCAGGGGGGTTTGGGCAAAATATGACCCATCGCCGTTTTCAGAAATTGGCATATTTTCGGTATAAAAAGTCGTAATTTGAAACTGAAAATAGGTGCAGAGAGTCAGAACTCGGATAAAAAATCACGCTCAGAAGTCAAATTTCCGACATTTCAGACATTTTGAAAACTGCAGGGGGGTTTGGGCAAAATATGACCCATCGCCGTTTACAGTAATTGGCATATTTTCGGTATGAAACTTCGTAATTTGAAACTGAAAAAAGGTGCAGAGAGTCAGAATTCGGCTCAAAAATCACGATCAGGAGTCAAATTTCCGACATTTCCGACATTTTAAAAACTGCAGGGGGGTTTGGGCAAAATATGACCCATCACACTTTTCAGTAATTGGCATATTTTCGGTATGAAACTTCGTAATTTGAAACTGAAAATAGGTGCAGAGAGTCAGAATTCGGCTCAAAAATCACGCTCAGGAGTCAAATTTTCGACATTTCAGACATTTTGAAAACTGCAGGGGGGTTTGGGCAAAATATGACCCATCGCTGTTTTCAGTAATTGGCATATTTTCGGTATAAAAAGTCGTAATTTGAAACTGAAAATAGGTGCAGAGAGTCAGAATTCGGATAAAAAATCACGCTCAGTAGTCAAATTTCCGACATTTCAGACATTTTGAAAACTGCAGAGGGGTTTGGGCAAAATATGACCCATCGCCGTTTACAGTAATTGGCATTTTTTCGGTATGAAACGTCGTAATTTGAAACTGAAAATAGGTGCAGAGAGTCAGAATTCGGCTCAAAAATCACGCTCAGGAGTCAAATTTCCAACATTTCAGACATTTTAAAAACTGCAGGGGGGTTTGGGCAAAATATGACCCATTGCCGTTTTCAGTAATTGGCATATTTTCGGTATGAAACGTCGTAATTTGAAACTAAAAATAGGTGCAGAGAGACGGAATTCGGCTCAAAAATCACGTTCAGGAGTCAAATTTCCGACATTTCAGACATTTTAAAAACTGCACGGGGGTTTGGGCAAAATATGACCCCATCGCTGTTTTCAGTAATTGGCATATTTTCGGTATGAAACGTCGTAATTTGAAACTGAAAATAGGTGCAGAGAGACAGAATTCGGCTCAAAAATCACGCTCAGGAGTCAAATTTCCGACATTTCAGACATTTTGAAAACTGCAGAGGGGTTTGGGCAAAATATGACCCATCGCCGTTTACAGTAATTGGCATATTTTCGGTATGAAACTTCGTAATTTGAAACTGAAAATAGGTGCAGAGAGTCAGAATTCGGATAAAAAATCACGCTCAGGAGTCAAATTTCCGACATTTCCGACATTTTAAAAACTGCAGGGGGGTTTGGGCAAAATATGACCCATCGCACTTTTCAGTAATTGGCATATTTTCGGTATGAAACTTCGTAATTTGAAACTGAAAATAGGTGCAGAGAGTCAGAATTCGGATAAAAAATCACGCTCAGGAGTCAAATTTCCGACATTTCAGACATTTTGAAAACTGCAGAGGGGGTTTGGGCAAAATATGACCCATCGCCGTTTACAGTAATTGGCATTTTTTCGGTATGAAACGTCGTAATTTGAAACTGAAAATAGGTGCAAAGAGTCAGAATTCGGCTCAAAAATCATGCTCAGGAGTCAAATTTCCGACATTTCAGACATATTTAAAACTGCAGGGGGGTTTGGGCAAAATATGACCCATCGCCGTTTTCAGAAATTGGCATATTTTCGGTATAAAAAGTCGTAATTTGAAACTGAAAATAGGTGCAGAGAGTCAGAAATCGGCTCAAAAATCACGCTCAGGAGTCAAATTTTCGACATTTCAGACATTTTGAAAACTGCAGGGGGGTTTGGGCAAAATATGACCCATCGCCGTTTTCAGTAATTGGCATATTTTCGGTATAAAAAGTCGTAATTTGAAACTGAAAATAGGTACAGAGAGTCAGAATTCGGATAAAAAATCACGCTCTGGAGTTAAATTTCCGACATTTTAGTCATTTTGAAAACTGCAGAGGGGTTTGGGCAAAATATGACCCATCGCCGTTTACAGTAATTGGCATTTTTTCGGTATGAAACGTCGTAATTTGAAACTGAAATTAGGTGCAGAGAGTCAGAATTCGGCTCAAAAATCACGCTCAGGAGTCAAATTTCCGACATTTCAGACATTTTGAAAACTGCAGGGGGGTTTGGGCAAAATATGACCCATCGCCGTTTTCAGTAATTGGCATATTTTCGGTATAAAAAGTCGTAATTTGAAACTGAAAATAGGTGCAGAGAGTCAGAATTCGGATAAAAAATCACGCTCAGGAGTCAAGTTTCCGACATTTCAGACATTTTGAAAACTGCAGGGGGGTTTGGGCAAAATATGACCCATCGCCGTTTTCAGTAATTGGCATATTTTCGGTATGAAACGTCGTAATTTAAACTGAAAATAGGTGCAGAGAGACAGAATTCGGCTCAAAAATCACGCTCAGGAGTCAAATTTCCGACATTTCAGACATTTTGAAAACTGCAGGGGGGTTTGGGCAAAATATGACCCATCGCCGTTTTCAGTAATTGGCATATTTTCGGTATGAAACGTCGTAATTTGAAACTGAAAATAGGTGCAGAGAGACAGAATTCGGCTCAAAAATCACGCTCAGGAGTCAAATTTTCGACATTTCAGACATTTTGCAAACTGCAGGGGGGTTTGGGCAAAATATGACCGATCACTGTTTACAGTAATTGGCATATTTTTGGTATGAAACTTCGTAATTTGAAACTGAAAATAGGTGCAGAGAGTCAGAATTCCGCTCAAAAATCACGCTCAGGATTAAAATTTCCGACATTTCCGACATTTTAAAAACTGCAGGGGGGTTTGGGCAAAATATGACCCATCGCACTTTTCAGTAATTGGCATATTTTCGGTATGAAACGTCGTAATTTTAAACTGAAAATTGGTGCAGAGAGTCAGAATTCGGCTCAAAAATCACGCTCAGGAGTCAAATTTTCGACATTTCAGACATTTTGAAAACTGCAGGGGGGTTTGGGCAAAATATGACCCATCGCCATTTTCAGTAATTGGCATATTTTCGGTATAAAATTCGTAATTTGAAACTGAAAATAGGTGCAGAGAGTTAGAATTCGGATAAAAAATCACGCTCAGGAGCCAAATTTCCGACATTTCAGGCATTTTGAAAACTGCAGGGGGGTTTGGGCAAAATATGACCCATCACCGTTTTCAGTAATTTGCATATTTTCGGTATGAAACGTCGTAGTTTGAAACTGAAAATAGGTGCAGAGAGTCAGAATTCGGATAAAAAATCACGCTCAGGAGTCAAATTTCCGACATTTCAGACATTTTGAAAACTGCAGGGGAGTTTGGGCAAAATATGACCCATCGCCGTTTACAGTAATTGGCATATTTTCGGCACGAAACGTCGTAATTTGAAACTGAAAATAGGTGCAGAGAGTCAGAATTCGGCTCAAAAATCACGCTCAGGAGTAAAATTTTCGGTATTTCAGACATTTTAAAACTGCAGGGGGGTTTGGGCAAAATATGACCCATCGCTGTTTTAAGTAATTGGCATATTTTCGGTATGAAACGTCGTAATTTGAAACTGAAAATAGGTGCAGAGAGTCAGAATTCGGCTCAAAAATCACGCTCAGGAGTCAAATTTCCGACATTTCAGACATTTTGAAAACTGCAGGGCAAAATATGACCCATCGCCGTTTTCAGTAATTGGCATATTTTCGGTATAAAAATTCGTGATTTGGAACTGAAAATAGGTGCAGAGAGTCAGAATTCGGCTCAAAAATCATGCTCAGGAGTCAAATTTCCGACATTTCAGACATATGAAAAACTGCAGGGGGTTTGGGCAAAATATGACCCATCGCCGTTTTCAGTAATTGGCATATTTCCGGTATGAAACGTCGCAATTTGAAACTGAAAATAGGTGCAGAGAGTCAGAATTCGGCTCAAAAATCACGCTCCGGAGTAAAATTTCCGACATTTCAGACATTTTGAAAACTGCAGGGGGGTTTTGGCAAAATATTACCCATCGCCGTTTTCAGTAATTGGCATATTTTCGGTATAAAAATTCGGAATTTGAAACTGAAAATAGATGCAGAGAGTCAGAATTCGGCTCAAAAATCATGCTCAGGAGTCAAATTTCCGACATTTCAGACATTTTAAAAACTGCAGGGGGTTTGGGCAAAATATGACCCATCGCCGTTTTCAGTTATTGGCATATTTCCGGTATAAAACGTCGCAATTTGAAACTGAAAATAGGTGCAGAGAGTCAGAATTCGGCTCAAAAATCACGCTCAGGAGTCAAATTTCCGACATTTCCGACATTTTGAAAACTGCAGGGGGGTTAGGGCAAAATATGACCCATCGCCGTTTTCAGTAATTGGCATATTTTCGGTATAAAAATTCGTAATTTGAAACTGAAAATAGGTGCAGAGAGTCAGAATTCGGCTCAAAAATCACGCTCAGGAGTCAAATTTCCGTCATTTCAGACATTTTAAAAACTGCAGGGGGTTTGGGCAAAATATGACCCATCGCCGTTTTCAGTAATTGGCATATTTCCGGTATGAAACGTCGCAATTTGAAACTGAAAATAGGTGCAGAGAGTCAGAATTCGGCTCAAAAATCACGCTCAGGAGTAAAATTTCCGACATTTCAGACATTTTGAAAACTGCAGGGGGGTTTGGGCAAAATATGACCCATCGCCGTTTTCAGTAATTGGCATATTTTCGGTATAAAAATTCGTAATTTGAAACTGAAAATAGGCGCAGAGAGTCAGAATTCGGCTTAAAAATCACGCTCAGGAGTCAAATTTCCGACATTTCAGACATTTCGAAAACTGCAGGGGGGTTTGGGCAAAATATGACCCATCGCCGTTTACAGTAATTGGCATATTTTCGGTATGAAACGTCGTAATTTGAAACTGAAAATAGGTGCAGAGAGTCAGAATTCGGCTCAAAAATCACGCTCAGGAGTAAAATTTCCAGTATTTCAGACATTTTGAAACTGCAGGGGGGTTTGGGCAAAATATGACCCATCGCTGTTTTCAGTAATTGGCATATTTTCGGTATGAAACGTCGTAATTTGAAACTGAAAATAGGTGCAGAGAGTCAGAATTCGGCTCAAAAATCACACTCAGGAGTAAAATTTCCGACATTTCAGACATTTTAAAAACTGCAGGGGGGTTTGGGCAAAATATGACCCATCACCGTTTTCAGTAATTGGCATATTTTCGGTATGAAACGTCGTAATTTGAAACTGAAAATAGGTGCAGAGAGTCATAATTCGGATAAAAAATCAGGCTCAGGAGTCAAATTTCCGACATTTCAGACATTTTGAAAACTGCAGGGGGGTTTGGCCAAAATATGACCCATCGCTGTTTACAGTAATTGGCATATTTTCGGTATGAAACGTCGTAATTTGAAACTGAAAATAGGTGCAGAGTGTCAGAATTTGGCTCAAAAATCACGCTCAGGAGTCAAATTTCCGACATTTCAGACATTTTGAAAACTGCAGGGGGGTTTGGGCAAAATATGACACATCGCCATTTTCATTAATTGGCATATTTTCGGTATAAAAATTCGTAATTTGAAACTGAAAATAGGTGCAGAGAGTCAGAATTTGGCTCAAAAATCATGCTCAGGAGTCAAATTTCCGACATTTAAGACATTTTAAAAACTGCAGGGGGTTTGGGCAAAATATGACCCATCGCCGTTTTCAGTAATTGGCATATTTCCGGTATGAAACGTCGCAATTTGAAACTGAAAATAGGTGCAGAGAGTCAGAATTCGGATAAAAAATCACGCTCAGGAGTCAAATTTCCGACATTTCAGACATTTTGAAAACTGCAGGGGAGTTTGGGCAAAATATGACCCATCGCCGTTTACAGTAATTGGCATATTTTCGGTATGAAACGTCGTAATTTGAAACTGAAAATAGGTGCAGAGAGTCAGAATTCGGCTCAAAAATCACGCTCAGGTGTAAAATTTTCGGTATTTCAGACATTTTAAAACTGCAGGGGGGTTTGGGCAAAATATGACCCATCGCTGTTTTCAGTAATTGGCATATTTTCGGTATGAAACGTCGTAATTTGAAACTAAAAATAGGTGCAGAGAGTCAGAATTTGGCTCAAAAATCACGCTCAGGAGTCAAATTTCCGACATTTCAGACATTTTGAAAACTGCAGGGCAAAATATGACCCATCGCCATTTTCATTAATTGGCATATTTTCGGTATAAAAATTCGTAATTTGGAACTGAAAATAGGTGCAGAGAGTCAGAATTCGGCTCAAAAATCATGCTCAGGAGTCAAATTTCCGACATTTCAGACATTATAAAACTGCAGGGGGTTTGGGCAAAATATGACCCATCGCCGTTTTCAGTAATTGGCATATTTCCGGTATGAAACGTCGCAATTTGAAACTGAAAATAGGTGCAGAGAGTCAGAATTCGGCTCAAAAATCACGCTCCGGAGTCAAATTTCCGACATTTCAGACATTTTGAAAACTGCAGGGGGGTTTCGGCAAAATATTACCCATCGCCGTTTTCAGTTATTGGCATATTTTCGGTATAAAAATTCGGAATTTGAAAGTGAAAATAGATGCAGAGAGTCAGAATTCGGCTCAAAAATCATGCTCAGGAGTCAAATTTCCGACATTTCAGACATTTTAAAAACTGCAGGGGGTTTGGGCAAAATATGACCCATCGCCGTTTTCAGTAATTGGCATATTTCCGGTATAAAACGTCGCAATTTGAAACTGAAAATAGGTGCAGAGAGTCAGAATTCGGCTCAAAAATCACGCTCAGGAGTCAAATTTCCGACATTTCCGACATTTTGAAAACTGCAGGGGGGTTAGGGCAAAATATGACCCATCGCCGTTTTCAGTAATTGGCATATTTTCGGTATAAAAATTCGTAATTTGAAACTGAAAATAGGTGCAGAGAGTCAGAATTCGGCTCAAATATCACGCTCAGGAGTCAAATTTCCGACATTTCAGACATTTTAAAAACTGCAGGGGGTTTGGGCAAAATATGACCCATCGCCGTTTTCAGTAATTGGCATATTTCCGGTATGAAACGTCGCAATTTGAAACTGAAAATAGGTGCAGAGAGTCAGAATTCGGCTCAAAAATCACGCTCAGGAGTCAAATTTCCGACATTTCAGACATTTTGAAAACTGCAAGGGGGTTTGGGCAAAATATGACCCATCGCCGTTTTCAGTAATTGGGATATTTTCGGTATAAAAATTCGTAATTTGAAACTGAAAATAGGCGCAGAGAGTCAGAATTCGGCTTAAAAATCACGCTCAGGAGTCAAATTTCCGACATTTCAGACATTTCGAAAACTGCAGGGGGGTTTGGGCAAAATATGACCCATCGCCGTTTACAGTAATTGGCATATTTTCGGTATGAAACGTCGTAATTTGAAACTGAAAACAGGTGCAGAGAGTCAGAATTCGGTTCAAAAATCACGCTCAGGAGTAAAATTTCCAGTATTTCAGACATTTTGAAACTGCAGGGGGGTTTGGGCAAAATATGACCCATCGCTGTTTTCAGTAATTGGCATATTTTCGGTATGAAACGTCGTAATTTGAAACTGAAAATAGGTGCAGAGAGTCAGAATTCGGCTCAAAAATCACACTCAGGAGTAAAATTTCCGACATTTCAGACATTTTAAAAACTGCAGGGGGGTTTGGGCAAAATATGACCCATCACCGTTTTCAGTAATTGGCATATTTTCGGTATGAAACGTCGCAATTTGAAACTGAAAATAGGTGCAGAGAGTCAGAATTCGGATAAAAAATCACGCTCAGGAGTCAAATTTCCGTCATTTCCGACATTTTGAAAACTGCAGGGGGGTTTGGCCAAAATATGACCCATCGCTGTTTACAGTAATTGGCATATTTTCGGTATGAAACGTCGTAATTTGAAACTGAAAATAGGTGCAGAGTGTCAGAATTTGGCTCAAAAATCACGCTCAGGAGTCAAATTTCCGACATTTCAGACATTTTGAAAACTGCAGGGGGGTTTGGGCAAAATATGACACATCGCCATTTTCATTAATTGGCATTTTTTCGGTATAAAAATTCGTAATTTGAAACTGAAAATAGGTGCAGAGAGTCAGAATTTGGCTCAAAAATCATGCTCAGGAGTCAAATTTCCGACATTTCAGACATTTTAAAAACTGCAGGGGGTTTGGGCAAAATATGAACCATCGCCGTTTTCAGTAATTGGCATATTTCCGGTATGAAACGTCGCAATTTGAAACTGAAAATAGGTGCAGAGAGTCAGAATTCGGCTCAAAAATCACGTTCCAGAATCAAATTTCCGACATTTCAGACATTTTGAAAAATGCAGGGGGGTTTGGGCAAAATATGACCCATCGCCGTTTTCAGTAATTGGCATATTTTCGGTATAAAAATTCGTAATTTGAAACTGAAAATAGATGCAGAGAGTCAGAATTCGGCTCAAAAATCACGCTCAGGAGTCAAATTTCCGACATTTCAGACATTTTAAAAACTGCAGGGGGTTTGGGCAAAATATGACCCATTGCCGTTTTCAGTAATTGGCATATTTCCGGTATAAAACGTCGCAATTTGAAACTGAAAATAGGTGCAGAGAGTCCGAATTCGGCTCAAAAATCACGCTCAGGAGTCAAATTTCCGACATTTCCGACATTTTGAAAACTGCAGGGGGGTTAGGGCAAAATATGACCCATCGCCGTTTTCAGTAATTGGCATATTTTCGGTATAAAAATTCGTAATTTGAAACTGAAAATAGGTGCAGAGAGTCAGAATTCGGCTCAAATATCACGCTCAGGAGTCAAATTTCCGACATTTCAGACATTTTAAAAACTGCAGGGGGTTTGGGCAAAATATGACCCATCGCCGTTTTCAGTAATTGGCATAT
The DNA here is from genome assembly GCF_040958095.1 of Procambarus clarkii. Taxonomy (NCBI): domain Eukaryota; kingdom Metazoa; phylum Arthropoda; class Malacostraca; order Decapoda; family Cambaridae; genus Procambarus; species Procambarus clarkii. Next base: position 657,909 of record NC_091200.1, read on the forward strand.
TTCCGGTATGAAACGTCGCAATTTGAAACTGAAAATAGGTGCAGAGAGTCAGAATTCGGCTCAAAAATCACGCTCAGGAGTCAAATTTCCGACATTTCAGACATTTTGAAAACTGCAAGGGGGTTTGGGCAAAATATGACCCATCGCCGTTTTCAGTAATTGGGATATTTTCGGTATAAAAATTCGTAATTTGAAACTGAAAATAGGCGCAGAGAGTCAGAATTCGGCTTAAAAATCACGCTCAGGAGTCAAATTTCCGACATTTCAGACATTTCGAAAACTGCAGGGGGGTTTGGGCAAAATATGACCCATCGCCGTTTACAGTAATTGGCATATTTTCGGTATGAAACGTCGTAATTTGAAACTGAAAACAGGTGCAGAGAGTCAGAATTCGGTTCAAAAATCACGCTCAGGAGTAAAATTTCCAGTATTTCAGACATTTTGAAACTGCAGGGGGGTTTGGGCAAAATATGACCCATCGCTGTTTTCAGTAATTGGCATATTTTCGGTATGAAACGTCGTAATTTGAAACTGAAAATAGGTGCAGAGAGTCAGAATTCGGATAAAAAATCACGCTCAGGAGTCAAATTTCCGTCATTTCCGACATTTTGAAAACTGCAGGGGGGTTTGGCCAAAATATGACCCATCGCTGTTTACAGTAATTGGCATATTTTCGGTATGAAACGTCGTAATTTGAAACTGAAAATAGGTGCAGAGTGTCAGAATTTGGCTCAAAAATCACGCTCAGGAGTCAAATTTCCGACATTTCAGACATTTTGAAAACTGCAGGGGGGTTTGGGCAAAATATGACACATCGCCATTTTCATTAATTGGCATTTTTTCGGTATAAAAATTCGTAATTTGAAACTGAAAATAGGTGCAGAGAGTCAGAATTTGGCTCAAAAATCATGCTCAGGAGTCAAATTTCCGACATTTCAGACATTTTAAAAACTGCAGGGGGTTTGGGCAAAATATGAACCATCGCCGTTTTCAGTAATTGGCATATTTCCGGTATGAAACGTCGCAATTTGAAACTGAAAATAGGTGCAGAGAGTCAGAATTCGGCTCAAAAATCACGTTCCAGAATCAAATTTCCGACATTTCAGACATTTTGAAAAATGCAGGGGGGTTTGGGCAAAATATGACCCATCGCCGTTTTCAGTAATTGGCATATTTTCGGTATAAAAATTCGTAATTTGAAACTGAAAATAGATGCAGAGAGTCAGAATTCGGCTCAAAAATCACGCTCAGGAGTCAAATTTCCGACATTTCAGACATTTTAAAAACTGCAGGGGGTTTGGGCAAAATATGACCCATTGCCGTTTTCAGTAATTGGCATATTTCCGGTATAAAACGTCGCAATTTGAAACTGAAAATAGGTGCAGAGAGTCCGAATTCGGCTCAAAAATCACGCGCTGGAGTCAAATTTCCGACATTTCAGACATTTTGAAAACTGCAGGGGGGGGGGGGGGGAGGGGGTTTGGGCAAAATATGACCCATCGCCGTTTTCAGTAATTGGCATATTTTCGGTATAAAAATTCATAATTTGAAACTGAAAATAGGCGCAGAGAGTCAGAATTCGGCTCAAAAATCACGCTCAGGAGTCAAATTTCTGACATTTCAGACATTTTGAAAACTGCAGGGGGTTTGGGCAAAATATGACCCATCGCCGTTTTCAGTAATTGGCATATTTCCAATATGAAACGGCGCAATTTGAAACTGAAAATAGGTGCAGAGAGTCAGAATTCGGCCCAAAAATCACGCTCAAGAGTCAAATTTCCGACATTTCAGACATTTTGAAAACTGCAGGGGGGTTCGGGCAAAATATGACCCATCGCCGTTTTCAGTAATTGGCATATTTTCGGTATAAAAAGACATAATTTGAAACTGAAAATAGGTGCAGAGAGTCAGAATTCGGCTCAAAAATCACGCTCAGGAGTCAAATTTCCGACATTTCAGACATTTTAAAAACTGCAGGGGGGTTTGGGCAAAATATGACCCATCGCCGTTTTCAGTAATTGGCATATTTTCGGTATGAAACGTCGTAATTTGAAACTAAAAATAGGTGCAGAGAGACAGAATTCGGCTCAAAAATCACGCTCAGGAGTCAAATTTCCGACATTTCAGACATTTTAAAAACTGCAGGGGGGTTTGGGCAAAATATGACCCATCGCCGTTTTCAGTAATTGGCATATTTTCGGTATGAAACGTCGTAATTTGAAACTAAAAATAGGTGCAGAGAGACAGAATTCGGCTCAAAAATCACGCTCAGGAGTCAAATTTCCGACATTTCAGACATTTTAAAAACTGCAGGGGGGTTTGGGCAAAATATGACCCAATTGCTGTTTTCAGTAATTGGCATATTTTCGGTATGAAACGTCGTAATTTGAAACTGAAAATAGGTGAAGAGAGTCAGAATTCGGCTCAAAAATCACGCTCAGGAGTCAAATTTCCAACATTTCCGACATTTTAAAAACTGCAGGGGGGTTTGGGCAAAATATGACCCATCACACTTTTCAGTAATTGGCATATTTCCGGTATGAAACGTCGCAATTTGAAACTGAAAATAGGTGCAGAGAGTCAGAATTCGGCTCAAAAATCACGTTCCAGAATCAAATTTCCGACATTTCAGACATTTTGAAAAATGCAGGGGGGTTTGGGCAAAATATGACCCATCGCCGTTTTCAGTAATTGGCATATTTTCGGTATAAAAATTCGTAATTTGAAACTGAAAATAGATGCAGAGAGTCAGAATTCGGCTCAAAAATCACGCTCAGGAGTCAAATTTCCGACATTTCAGACATTTTAAAAACTGCAGGGGGTTTGGGCAAAATATGACCCATTGCCGTTTTCAGTAATTGGCATATTTCCGGTATAAAACGTCGCAATTTGAAACTGAAAATAGGTGCAGAGAGTTCGAATTCGGCTCAAAAATCACGCGCTGGAGTCAAATTTCCGACATTTCAGACATTTTGAAAACTGCAGGGGGGGGGGGGAGGGGGTTTGGGCAAAATATGACCCATCGCCGTTTTCAGTAATTGGCATATTTTCGGTATAAAAATTCATAATTTGAAACTGAAAATAGGCGCAGAGAGTCAGAATTCGGCTCAAAAATCACGCTCAGGAGTCAAATTTCCGACATTTCAGACATTTTGAAAACTGCAGGGGGTTTGGGCAAAATATGACCCATCGCCGTTTTCAGTAATTGGCATATTTCCAATATGAAACGTCGCAATTTGAAACTGAAAATAGGTGCAGAGAGTCAGAATTCGGCCCAAAAATCACGCTCAAGAGTCAAATTTCCGACATTTCAGACATTTTGAAAACTGCAGGGGGGTTCGGGCAAAATATGACCCATCGCCGTTTTCAGTAATTGGCATATTTTCGGTATAAAAAGACATAATTTGAAACTGAAAATAGGTGCAGAGAGTCAGAATTCGGCTCAAAAATCACGCTCAGGAGTCAAATTTCCGACATTTCAGACATTTTAAAAACTGCAGGGGGGTTTGGGCAAAATATGACCCATCGCCGTTTTCAGTAATTGGCATATTTTCGGTATGAAACGTCGTAATTTGAAACTAAAAATAGGTGCAGAGAGACAGAATTCGGCTCAAAAATCACGCTCAGGAGTCAAATTTCCGACATTTCAGACATTTTAAAAACTGCAGGGGGGTTTGGGCAAAATATGACCCATCGCCGTTTTCAGTAATTGGCATATTTTCGGTATGAAACGTCGTAATTTGAAACTAAAAATAGGTGCAGAGAGACAGAATTCGGCTCAAAAATCACGCTCAGGAGTCAAATTTCCGACATTTCAGACATTTTAAAAACTGCAGGGGGGTTTGGGCAAAATATGACCCCATTGCTGTTTTCAGTAATTGGCATATTTTCGGTATGAAACGTCGTAATTTGAAACTGAAAATAGGTGAAGAGAGTCAGAATTCGGCTCAAAAATCACGCTCAGGAGTCAAATTTCCAACATTTCCGACATTTTAAAAACTGCAGGGGGGTTTGGGCAAAATATGACCCATCACACTTTTCAGTAATTGGCATATTTTCGGTATGAAACGTCGTAATTTGAAACTGAAAATAGGTGAAGAGAGTCAGAATTCGGCTCAAAAATCACGCTCAGGAGTCAAATTTCCGACATTTCCTACATTTTAAAAACTGCAGGGGGGTTTGGGCAAAATATGACCCATCACACTTTTCAGTAATTGGCATATTTTCGGTATGAAACGTCGTAATTTGAAACTGAAAATAGGTGCAGAGAGTCAGAATTCGGCTCAAAAATCACGTTCAGGAGTCAAATTTTCGACATTTCAGACATTTTGAAAACTGCAGGGGGGTTTGGGCAAAATATGACCCATCGCCGTTTTCAGTAATTGGCATATTTTCGGTATAAAAAGTCGTAATTTGAAACTGAAAATAGGTGCAGAGAGTCAGAATTCGGATAAAAAATCACGCTCAGGAGTCAAATTTCCGACATTTCAGACATTTTGAAAACTGCAGAGGGGTTTGGGAAAAATATGACCCATCGCCGTTTACAGTAATTGGCATTTTTTCGGTATGAAACGTCGTAATTTGAAACTGAAAATAGGTGCAGAGAGTCAGAATTCGGCTCAAAAATCACGCTCAGGAGTCAAATTTCCAACATTTCAGACATTTTAAAAACTGCAGGGGGGTTTGGGCAAAATATGACCCATCGCCGTTTTCAGTAATTGGCATATTTTCGGTATGAAACGTCGTAATTTGAAACTAAAAATAGGTGCAGAGAGACAGAATTCGGCTCAAAAAACACGCTCAGGAGTCAAATTTCCGACATTTTGAAAACTGCAGGGGGGTTTGGGCAAAATATGACACATCGCCATTTTCATTAATTGGCATTTTTTCGGTATAAAAATTCGTAATTTGAAACTGAAAATAGGTGCAGAGAGTCAGAATTTGGCTCAAAAATCATGCTCAGGAGTCAAATTTCCGACATTTCAGACATTTTAAAAACTGCAGGGGGTTTGGGCAAAATATGACCCATCGCCGTTTTCAGTAATTGGCATATTTCCGGTATGAAACGTCGCAATTTGAAACTGAAAATAGGTGCAGAGAGTCAGAATTCGGCTCAAAAATCACGTTCCAGAATCAAATTTCCGACATTTCAGACATTTTGAAAAATGCAGGGGGGTTTGGGCAAAATATGACCCATCGCCGTTTTCAGTAATTGGCATATTTTCGGTATAAAAATTCGTAATTTGAAACTGAAAATAGATGCAGAGAGTCAGAATTCGGTTCAAAAATCACGCTCAGGAGTCAAATTTCCGACATTTCAGACATTTTAAAAACTGCAGGGGGTTTGGGCAAAATATGACCCATTGCCGTTTTCAGTAATTGGCATATTTCCGGTATAAAACGTCGCAATTTGAAACTGAAAATAGGTGCAGAGAGTCAGAATTCGGCTCAAAAATCACGCGCTGGAGTCAAATTTCCGACATTTCAGACATTTTGAAAACTGCAGGGGGGGGGGGGGGGGGGGGAGGGGGTTTGGGCAAAATATGACCCATCGCCGTTTTCAGTAATTGGCATATTTTCGGTATAAAAATTCATAATTTGAAACTGAAAATAGGCGCAGAGAGTCAGAATTCGGCTCAAAAATCACGCTCAGGAGTCAAATTTCCGACATTTCAGACATTTTGAAAACTGCAGGGGGTTTGGGCAAAATATGACCCATCGCCGTTTTCAGTAATTGGCATATTTCCAATATGAAACGTCGCAATTTGAAACTGAAAATAGGTGCAGAGAGTCAGAATTCGGCCCAAAAATCACGCTCAAGAGTCAAATTTCCGACATTTCAGACATTTTGAAAACTGCAGGGGGGTTCGGGCAAAATATGACCCATCGCCGTTTTCAGTAATTGGCATATTTTCGGTATAAAAAGACATAATTTGAAACTGAAAATAGGTGCAGAGAGTCAGAATTCGGCTCAAAAATCACGCTCAGGAGTCAAATTTCCGACATTTCAGACATTTTAAAAACTGCAGGGGGGTTTGGGCAAAATATGACCCATCGCCGTTTTCAGTAATTGGCATATTTTCGGTATGAAACGTCGTAATTTGAAACTAAAAATAGGTGCAGAGAGACAGAATTCGGCTCAAAAATCACGCTCAGGAGTCAAATTTCCGACATTTCAGACATTTTAAAAACTGCAGGGGGGTTTGGGCAAAATATGACCCCATTGCTGTTTTCAGTAATTGGCATATTTTCGGTATGAAACGTCGTAATTTGAAACTGAAAATAGGTGAAGAGAGTCAGAATTCGGCTCAAAAATCATGCTCAGGAGTCAAATTTCCAACATTTCCGACATTTTAAAAACTGCAGGGGGGTTTGGGCAAAATATGACCCATCACACTTTTCAGTAATTGGCATATTTTCGGTATGAAACGTCGTAATTTGAAACTGAAAATAGGTGAAGAGAGTCAGAATTCGGCTCAAAAATCACGCTCAGGAGTCAAATTTCCGACATTTCCGACATTTTAAAAACTGCAGGGGGGTTTGGGCAAAATATGACCCATCACACTTTTCAGTAATTGGCATATTTTCGGTATGAAACGTCGTAATTTGAAACTGAAAATAGGTGCAGAGAGTCAGAATTCGGCTCAAAAATCACGTTCAGGAGTCAAATTTTCGACATTTCAGACATTTTGAAAACTGCAGGGGGTGTTTGTGCAAAATATGACCCATCGCCGTTTTCAGTAATTGGCATATTTTCGGTATAAAAAGTCGTAATTTGAAACTGAAAATAGGTGCAGAGAGTCAGAATTCGGATAAAAAATCACGCTCAGGAGTCAAATTTCCGACATTTCAGACATTTTGAAAACTGCAGAGGGGTTTGGGAAAAATATGACCCATCGCCGTTTACAGTAATTGGCATTTTTTCGGTATGAAACGTCGTAATTTGAAACTGAAAATAGGTGCAGAGAGTCAGAATTCGGCTCAAAAATCACGCTCAGGAGTCAAATTTCCAACATTTCAGACATTTTAAAAACTGCAGGGGGGTTTGGGCAAAATATGACCCATCGCCGTTTTCAGTAATTGGCATATTTTCGGTATGAAACGTCGTAATTTGAAACTAAAAATAGGTGCAGAGAGACAGAATTCGGCTCAAAAATCACGCTCAATAGTCAAATTTCCGACATTTCAGACATTTTAAAAACTGCAGGGGGGTTTGGGCAAAATATGACCCAATCGCTGTTTTCAGTAATTGGCATATTTTCGGTATGAAACGTCGTAATTTGAAACTGAAAATAGGTGCAGAGAGACAGAATTCGGCTCAAAAATCATGCTCAGGAGTCAAATTTCCGACATTTCAGACATTTTGAAAACTGCAGGGGGGTTTGGGCAAAATATGACCCATCGGCGTTTACAGTAATTGGCATATTTTCGGTATGAAACTTCGTAGTTTGAAACTGAAAATAGGCGCAGAGAGTCAGAATTCGGCTCAAAAATCACGCTCAGGAGTCAAATTTTCGACATTTCAGACATTTTGAAAACTGCAGGGGGGTTTGGGCAAAATATGACCCATCGCCGTTTTCAGTAATTGGCATATTTTCGGTATAAAAAGTCGTAATTTGAAACTGAAAATAGGTGCAGAGAGTCAGAATTCGGATAAAAAATCACGCTCAGGAGTGAAATTTCCGACATTTCAGACATTTTGAAAACTGCAGAGGGGGTTTGGGCAAAATATGACCCATCGCCGTTTACAGTAATTGGCATTTTTTCGGTATGAAACGTCGTAATTTGAAACTGAAAATAGGTGCAGAGAGTCAGAATTCGGCTCAAAAATCACGCTCAGGAGTCAAATTTCCGACATTTCAGACATATTTAAAACTGCAGGGGGGTTTGGGCAAAATATGACCCATCGCCGTTTTCAGAAATTGGCATATTTTCGGTATAAAAAGTCGTAATTTGAAACTGAAAATTGGTGCAGAGAGTCAGAAATCGGCTCAAAAATCACGCTCAGGAGTCAAGTTTTCGACATTTCAGACATTTTGAAAACTGAAGGGGGGTTTGGGCAAAATATGACCCATCGCCGTTTTCAGTAATTGGCATATTTTCGGTATAAAAAGTCGTAATTTGAAACTGAAAATAGGTGCAGAGAGTCAGAATTCGGATAAAAAATCACGCTCTGGAGTTAAATTTCCGACATTTTAGACATTTTGAAAACTGCAGAGGGGTTTGGGCAAAATATGACCCATCGCCGTTTACAGTAATTGGCATTTTTTCGGTATGAAACGTCGTAATTTGAAACTGAAATTAGGTGCAGAGAGTCAGAATTCGGCTCAAAAATCACGCTCAGGAGTCAAATTTCCGACATTTCAGACATTTTGAAAACTGCAGGGGGGTTTGGGCAAAATATGACCCATCGCCGTTTTCAGAAACTGGCATATTTTCGGTATAAAAAGTCGTAATTTGAAACTGAAAATAGGTGCAGAGAGTCAGAACTCGGATAAAAAATCACGCTCAGAAGTCAAATTTCCGACATTTCAGACATTTTGAAAACTGCAGGGGGGTTTGGGCAAAATATGACCCATCGCCGTTTAGAGTAATTGGCATATTTTCGGTATGAAACTTCGTAATTTGAAACTGAAAAAAGGTGCAGAGAGTCAGAATTCGGCTCAAAAATCACGATCAGGAGTCAAATTTCCGACATTTCCGACATTTTAAAAACTGCAGGGGGGTTTGGCAAAATATGACCCATCACACTTTTCAGTAATTGGCATATTTTCGGTATGAAACTTCGTAATTTGAAACTGAAAATAGGTGCAGAGAGTCAGAATTCGGCTCAAAACTCACGCTCAGGAGTCAAATTTTCGACATTTCAGACATTTTGAAAACTGCAGGGGGGTTTGGGCAAAATATGACCCATCGCTGTTTTCAGTAATTGGCATATTTTCGGTATAAAAAGTCGTAATTTGAAACTGAAAATAGGTGCAGAGAGTCAGAATTCGGATAAAAAATCACGCTCAGTAGTCAAATTTCCGACATTTCAGACATTTTGAAAACTGCAGAGGGGTTTGGGCAAAATATGACCCATCGCCGTTTACAGTAATTGGCATTTTTTCGGTATGAAACGTCGTAATTTGAAACTGAAAATAGGTGCAGAGAGTCAGAATTCGGCTCAAAAATCACGCTCAGGAGTCAAATTTCCAACATTTCAGACATTTTAAAAACTGCAGGGGGGTTTGGGCAAAATATGACCCATCGCCGTTTTCAGTAATTGGCATATTTTCGGTATGAAACGTCGTAATTTGAAACTAAAAATAGGTGCAGAGAGACGGAATTCGGCTCAAAAATCACGTTCAGGAGTCAAATTTCCGACATTTCAGACATTTTAAAAACTGCACGGGGGTTTGGGCAAAATATGACCCCATCGCTGTTTTCAGTAATTGGCATATTTTCGGTATGAAACGTCGTAATTTGAAACTGAAAATAGGTGCAGAGAGACAGAATTCGGCTCAAAAATCACGCTCAGGAGTCAAATTTCCGACATTTCAGACATTTTGAAAACTGCAGAGGGGTTTGGACAAAATATGACCCATCGCCGTTTACAGTAATTGGCATATTTTCGGTATGAAACTTCGTAATTTGAAACTGAAAATAGGTGCAGAGAGTCAGAATTCGGATAAAAAATCACGCTCAGGAGTCAAATTTTCGACATTTCAGACATTTTGAAAACTGCAGGGGGGTTTGGGCAAAATATGACCCATCGCCGTTTTCAGTAATTGGCATATTTTCGGTATAAAAAGTCGTAATTTGAAACTGAAAATAGGTGCAGAGAGTCAGAATTCGGATAAAAAATCACGCTCAGGAGTCAAATTTCCGACATTTCAGACATTTTGAAAACTGCAGAGGGGGTTTGGGCAAAATATGACCCATCGTTGTTTACAGTAATTGGCATTTTTTCGGTATGAAACGTCGTAATTTGAAACTGAAAATAGGTGCAAAGAGTCAGAATTCGGCTCAAAAATCATGCTCAGGAGTCAAATTTCCGACATTTCAGACATATTTAAAACTGCAGGGGGGTTTGGGCAAAATATGACCCATCGCCGTTTTCAGAAATTGGCATATTTTCGGTATAAAAAGTCGTAATTTGAAACTGAAAATAGGTGCAGAGAGTCAGAAATCGGCTCAAAAATCACGCTCAGGAGTCAAATTTTCGACATTTCAGACATTTTGAAAACTGCAGGGGGGTTTGGGCAAAATATGACCCATCGCCGTTTTCAGTAATTGGCATATTTTCGGTATAAAAAGTCGTAATTTGAAACTGAAAATAGGTGCAGAGAGTCAGAATTCGGATAAAAAATCACGCTCTGGAGTTAAATTTCCGACATTTTAGTCATTTTGAAAACTGCAGAGGGGTTTGGGCAAAATATGACCCATCGCCGTTTACAGTAATTGGCATTTTTTCGGTATGAAACGTCGTAATTTGAAACTGAAATTAGGTGCAGAGAGTCAGAATTCGGCTCAAAAATCACGCTAAGGAGTCAAATTTCCGACATTTCAGACATTTTGAAAACTGCAGGGGGGTTTGGGCAAAATATGACCCATCGCCGTTTTCAGTAATTGGCATATTTTCGGTATAAAAAGTCGTAATTTGAAACTGAAAATAGGTGCAGAGAGTCAGAATTCGGATAAAAAATCACGCTCAGGAGTCAAGTTTCCGACATTTCAGACATTTTGAAAACTGCAGGGGGGTTTGGGCAAAATATGACCCATCGCCGTTTTCAGTAATTGGCATATTTTCGGTATGAAACGTCGTAATTTAAACTGAAAATAGGTGCAGAGAGACAGAATTCGGCTCAAAAATCACGCTCAGGAGTCAAATTTCCGACATTTCAGACATTTTGAAAACTGCAGGGCAAAATATGACCCATCGCTGTTTTCAGTAATTGGCATATTTTCGGTATAAAAATTCGTGATTTGGAACTGAAAATAGGTGCAGAGAGTCAGAATTCGGCTCAAAAATCATGCTCAGGAGTCAAATTTCCGACATTTCAGACATTTGAAGAACTGCAGGGGGTTTGGGCAAAATATGACCCATCGCCGTTTTCAGTAATTGGCATATTTCCGGTATGAAACGTCGCAATTTGAAACTGAAAATAGGTGCAGAGAGTCAGAATTCGGCTCAAAAATCACGCTCCGGAGTAAAATTTCCGACATTTCAGACATTTTGAAAACTGCAGGGGGGTTTCGGCAAAATATTACCCATCGCCGTTTTCAGTAATTGGCATATTTTCGGTATAAAAATTCGGAATTTGAAACTGAAAATAGATGCAGAGAGTCAGAATTCGGCTCAAAAATCATGCTCAGGAGTCAAATTTCCGACATTTCAGACATTTTAAAAACTGCAGGGGGTTTGGGCAAAATATGACCCATCGCCGTTTTCAGTTATTGGCATATTTCCGGTATAAAACGTCGCAATTTGAAACTGAAAATAGGTGCAGAGAGTCAGAATTCGGCTCAAAAATCACGCTAAGGAGTCAAATTTCCGACATTTCAGACATTTTGAAAACTGCAGGGGGGTTTGGGCAAAATATGACCCATCGCCGTTTTCAGTAATTGGCATATTTTCGGTATAAAAAGTCGTAATTTGAAACTGAAAATAGGTGCAGAGAGTCAGAATTCGGATAAAAAATCACGCTCAGGAGTCAAGTTTCCGACATTTCAGACATTTTGAAAACTGCAGGGGGGTTTGGGCAAAATATGACCCATCGCCGTTTTCAGTAATTGGCATATTTTCGGTATGAAACGTCGTAATTTAAACTGAAAATAGGTGCAGAGAGACAGAATTCGGCTCAAAAATCACGCTCAGGAGTCAAATTTCCGACATTTTAGACATTTTGAAAACTGCAGGGGGGTTTGGGCAAAATATGACCCATCGCCGTTTTCAGTAATTGGCATATTTTCGGTATGAAACGTCGTAATTTGAAACTGAAAATAGGTGCAGAGAGACAGAATTCGGCTCAAAAATCACGCTCAGGAGTCAAATTTCCGACATTTCAGACATTTTGCAAACTGCAGGGGGGTTTGGGCAAAATATGACCCATCACTGTTTACAGTAATTGGCATATTTTTGGTATGAAACTTCGTAATTTGAAACTGAAAATAGGTGCAGAGAGTCAGAATTCCGCTCAAAAATCACGCTCAGGATTAAAATTTCCGACATTTCCGACATTTTAAAAACTGCAGGGGGGTTTGGGCAAAATATGACCCATCGCACTTTTCAGTAATTGGCATATTTTCGGTATGAAACGTCGTAATTTGAAACTGAAAATTGGTGCAGAGAGTCAGAATTCGGCTCAAAAATCACGCTCAGGAGTCAAATTTTCGACATTTCAGACATTTTGAGAACTGCAGGGGGGTTTGGGCAAAATATGACCCATCGCCATTTTCAGTAATTGGCATATTTTCGGTATAAAATTCGTAATTTGAAACTGAAAATAGGTGCAGAGAGTCAGAATTCGGATAAAAAATCACGCTCAGGAGCCAAATTTCCGACATTTCAGGCATTTTGAAAACTGCAGGGGGGTTTGGGCAAAATATGACCCATCACCGTTTTCAGTAATTTGCATATTTTCGGTATGAAACGTCGTAGTTTGAAACTGAAAATAGGTGCAGAGAGTCAGAATTCGGATAAAAAATCACGCTCAGGAGTCAAATTTCCGACATTTCAGACATTTTGAAAACTGCAGGGGAGTTTGGGCAAAATATGACCCATCGCCGTTTACAGTAATTGGCATATTTTCGGTATGAAACGTCGTAATTTGAAACTGAAAATAGGTGCAGAGAGTCAGAATTCGGCTCAAAAATCACGCTCAGGAGTAAAATTTTCGGTATTTCAGACATTTTAAAACTGCAGGGGGGTTTGGGCAAAATATGACCCATCGCTGTTTTAAGTAATTGGCATATTTTCGGTATGAAACTTCGTAATTTGAAACTGAAAATAGGTGCAGAGAGTCAGAATTCGGCTCAAAAATCACGCTCAGGAGTCAAATTTCCGACATTTCAGACATTTTGAAAACTGCAGGGCAAAATATGACCCATCGCTGTTTTCAGTAATTGGCATATTTTCGGTATAAAAATTCGTGATTTGGAACTGAAAATAGGTGCAGAGAGTCAGAATTCGGCTCAAAAATCATGCTCAGGAGTCAAATTTCCGACATTTCAGACATTTGAAGAACTGCAGGGGGTTTGGGCAAAATATGACCCATCGCCGTTTTCAGTAATTGGCATATTTCCGGTATGAAACGTCGCAATTTGAAACTGAAAATAGGTGCAGAGAGTCAGAATTCGGCTCAAAAATCACGCTCCGGAGTAAAATTTCCGACATTTCAGACATTTTGAAAACTGCAGGGGGGTTTCGGCAAAATATTACCCATCGCCGTTTTCAGTAATTGGCATATTTTCGGTATAAAAATTCGGAATTTGAAACTGAAAATAGATGCAGAGAGTCAGAATTCGGCTCAAAAATCATGCTCAGGAGTCAAATTTCCGACATTTCAGACATTTTAAAAACTGCAGGGGGTTTGGGCAAAATATGACCCATCGCCGTTTTCAGTTATTGGCATATTTCCGGTATAAAACGTCGCAATTTGAAACTGAAAATAGGTGCAGAGAGTCAGAATTCGGCTCAAAAATCACGCTCAGGAGTCAAATTTCCGACATTTCCGACATTTTGAAAACTGCAGGGGGGTTAGGGCAAAATATGACCCATCGATGTTTTCAGTAATTGGCATATTTTCGGTATAAAAATTCGTAATTTGAAACTGAAAATAGGTGCAGAGAGTCAGAATTCGGCTCAAAAATCACGCTCAGGAGTCAAATTTCCGTCATTTCAGACATTTTAAAAACTGCAGGGGGTTTGGGCAAAATATGACCCATCGCCGTTTTCAGTAATTGGCATATTTCCGGTATGAAACGTCGCAATTTGAAACTGAAAATAGGTGCAGAGAGTCAGAATTCGGCTCAAAAATCACGCTCAGGAGTAAAATTTCCGACATTTCAGACATTTTGAAAACTGCAGGGGGGTTTGGGCAAAATATGACCCATCGCCGTTTTCAGTAATTGGCATATTTTCGGTATAAAAATTCGTAATTTGAAACTGAAAATAGGCGCAGAGAGTCAGAATTCGGCTTAAAAATCACGCTCAGGAGTCAAATTTCCGACATTTCAGACATTTCGAAAACTGCAGGGGGGTTTGGGCAAAATATGACCCATCGCCGTTTACAGTAATTGGCATATTTTCGGTATGAAACGTCGTAATTTGAAACTGAAAATAGGTGCAGAGAGTCAGAATTCGGCTCAAAAATCACGCTCAGGAGTAAAATTTCCAGTATTTCAGACATTTTGAAACTGCAGGGGGGTTTGGGCAAAATATGACCCATCGCTGTTTTCAGTAATTGGCATATTTTCGGTATGAAACGTCGTAATTTGAAACTGAAAATAGGTGCAGAGAGTCAGAATTCGGCTCAAAAATCACACTCAGGAGTAAAATTTCCGACATTTCAGACATTTTAAAAACTGCAGGGGGGCTTGGGCAAAATATGACCCATCACCGTTTTCAGTAATTGGCATATTTTCGGTATGAAACGTCGTAATTTGAAACTGAAAATAGGTGCAGAGAGTCAGAATTCGGATAAAAAATCACGCTCAGGAGTCAAATTTCCGACATTTCCGACATTTTGAAAACTGCAGGGGGGTTTGGCCAAAATATGACCCATCGCTGTTTACAGTAATTGGCATATTTTCGGTATGAAACGTCGTAATTTGAAACTGAAAATAGGTGCAGAGTGTCAGAATTTGGCTCAAAAATCACGCTCAGGAGTCAAATTTCCGACATTTCAGACATTTTGAAAACTGCAGGGGGGTTTGGGCAAAATATGACACATCGCCATTTTCATTAATTGGCATATTTTCGGTATAAAAATTCGTAATTTGAAACTGAAAATAGGTGCAGAGAGTCAGAATTTGGCTCAAAAATCATGCTCAGGAGTCAAATTTCCGACATTTAAGACATTTTAAAAACTGCAGGGGGTTTGGGCAAAATATGACCCATCGCCGTTTTCAGTAATTGGCATATTTCCGGTATGAAACTTCGCAATTTGAAACTGAAAATAGGTGCAGAGAGTCAGAATTCGGATAAAAAATCACGCTCAGGAGTCAAATTTCCGACATTTCAGACATTTTGAAAACTGCAGGGGAGTTTGGGCAAAATATGACCCATCGCCGTTTACAGTAATTGGCATATTTTCGGTATGAAACGTCGTAATTTGAAACTGAAAATAGGTGCAGAGAGTCAGAATTCGGCTCAAAAATCACGCTCAGGTGTAAAATTTTCGGTATTTCAGACATTTTAAAACTGCAGGGGGGTTTGGGCAAAATATGACCCATCGCTGTTTTCAGTAATTGGCATATTTTCGGTATGAAACGTCGTAATTTGAAACTAAAAATAGGTGCAGAGAGTCAGAATTCGGCTCAAAAATCACGCTCAGGAGTCAAATTTCCGACATTTCAGACATTTTGAAAACTGCAGGGCAAAATATGACCAATCGCCATTTTCATTAATTGGCATATTTTCTGTATAAAAATTCGTAATTTGGAACTGAAAATAGGTGCAGAGAGTCAGAATTCGGCTCAAAAATCATGCTCAGGAGTCAAATTTCCGACATTTCAGACATTATAAAACTGCAGGGGTTTGGGCAAAATATGACCCATCGCCGTTTTCAGTAATTGGCATATTTCCGGTATGAAACGTCGCAATTTGAAACTGAAAATAGGTGCAGAGAGTCAGAATTCGGCTCAAAAATAACGCTCCGGAGTCAAATTTCCGACATTTCAGACATTTTGAAAACTGCAGGGGGGTTTCGGCAAAATATTACCCATCGCAGTTTTCAGTAATTGGCATATTTTCGGTATAAAAATTCGGAATTTGAAACTGAAAATAGATGCAGAGAGTCAGAATTCGGCTCAAAAATCATGCTCAGGAGTCAAATTTCCGACATTTCAGACATTTTAAAAACTGCAGGGGGTTTGGGCAAAATATGACCCATCGCCGTTTTCAGTAATTGGCATATTTCCGGTATAAAACGTCGCAATTTGAAACTGAAAATAGGTGCAGAGAGTCAGAATTCGGCTCAAAAATCACGCTCAGGAGTCAAATTTCCGACATTTCCGACATTTTGAAAACTGCAGGGGGGTTAGGGCAAAATATGACCCATCGCCGTTTTCAGTAATTGGCATATTTTCGGTATAAAAATTCGTAATTTGAAACTGAAAATAGGTGCAGAGAGTCAGAATTCGGCTCAAATATCACGCTCAGGAGTCAAATTTCCGACATTTCAGACATTTTAAAAACTGCAGGGGGTTTGGGCAAAATATGACCCATCGCCGTTTTCAGTAATTGGCATATTTCCGGTATGAAACGTCGCAATTTGAAACTGAAAATAGGTGCAGAGAGTCAGAATTCGGCTCAAAAATCACGCTCAGGAGTCAAATTTCCGACATTTCAGACATTTTGAAAACTGCAGGGGGGTTTGGGCAAAATATGACCCATCGCCGTTTTCAGTAATTGGGATATTTTCGGTATAAAAATTCGTAATTTGAAACTGAAAATAGGCGCAGAGAGTCAGAATTCGGCTTAAAAATCACGCTCAGGAGTCAAATTTCCGACATTTCAGACATTTCGAAAACTGCAGGGGGGTTTGGGCAAAATATGACCCATCGCCGTTTACAGTAATTGGCATATTTTCGGTATGAAACGTCGTAATTTGAAACTGAAAACAGGTGCAGAGAGTCAGAATTCGGTTCAAAAATCACGCTCAGGAGTAAAATTTCCAGTATTTCAGACATTTTGAAACTGCAGGGGGGTTTGGGCAAAATATGACCCATCGCTGTTTTCAGTAATTGGCATATTTTCGGTATGAAACGTCGTAATTTGAAACTGAAAATAGGTGCAGAGAGTCAGAATTCGGCTCAAAAATCACACTCAGGAGTAAAATTTCCGACATTTCAGACATTTTAAAAACTGCAGGGGGGTTTGGGCAAAATATGACCAATCACCGTTTTCAGTAATTGGCATATTTTCGGTATGAAACGTCGCAATTTGAAACTGAAAATAGGTGCAGAGAGTCAGAATTCGGATAAAAAATCACGCTCAGGAGTCAAATTTCCGTCATTTCAGACATTTTGAAAACTGCAGGGGGGTTTGGCCAAAATATGACCCATCGCTGTTTACAGTAATTGGCATATTTTCGGTATGAAACGTCGTAATTTGAAACTGAAAATAGGTGCAGAGTGTCAGAATTTGGCTCAAAAATCACGCTCAGGAGTCAAATTTCCGACATTTCAGACATTTTGAAAACTGCAGGGGGGTTTGGGCAAAATATGACACATCGCCATTTTCATTAATTGGCATTTTTTCGGTATAAAAATTCGTAATTTGAAACTGAAAATAGGTGCAGAGAGTCAGAATTTGGCTCAAAAATCATGCTCAGGAGTCAAATTTCCGACATTTCAGACATTTTAAAAACTGCAGGGGGTTTGGGCAAAATATGACCCATCGCCGTTTTCAGTAATTGGCATATTTCCGGTATGAAACGTCGCAATTTGAAACTGAAAATAGGTGCAGAGAGTCAGAATTCGGCTCAAAAATCACGTTCCAGAATCAAATTTCCGACATTTCAGACATTTTGAAAAATGCAGGGGGTTTGGGCAAAATATGACCCATTGCCGTTTTCAGTAATTGGCATATTTCCGGTATAAAACGTCGCAATTTGAAACTGAAAATAGGTGCAGAGAGTCCGAATTCGGCTCAAAAATCACGCGCTGGAGTCAAATTTCCGACATTTCAGACATTTTGAAAACTGCAGGGGGGGGGGGGGGGGAGGGGGTTTGGGCAAAATATGACCCATCGCCGTTTAGAGTAATTGGCATATTTTCGGTATGAAACGTCGTAATTTGAAACTGAAAATAGGTGCAGAGAGTCAGAATTTGGCTCAAAAATCACGCTCATGAGTCAAATTTTAGACATTTCAGACATTTTGAAAACTGCAGGGGGGTTTGGGCAAAATATGACCCATCGCCTTTTTCAGTAATTGGCATATTTTCGGTATAAAAAGTCGTAATTTGAAACTGAAAATAGGTGCAGAGAGTCAGAATTCGGATGAAAAATCACGCTCAGGAGTCAAGTTTCCGACATTTCAGACATTTTGAAAACTGCAGGGGGGTTTGGGCAAAATATGACCCATCGCCGTTTTCAGTAATTGGCGTATTTTCGGTATGAAACGTCGTAATTTAAACTGAAAATAGGTGCAGAGAGACAGAATTCGGCTCAAAAATCACGCTCAGGAGTCAAATTTCCGACATTTCAGACATTTTGAAAACTGCTGGGGGGTTTGGGCAAAATATGACCCATCGCCGTTTTCAGTAATTGGCATATTTTCGGTATGAAACGTCGTAATTTGAAACTGAAAATAGGTGCAGAGAGACAGAATTCGGCTCAAAAATCACGCTCAGGAGTCAAATTTCCGACATTTCAGACATTTTGCAAACTGCAGGGGGGTTTGGGCAAAATATGACCCATCGCTGTTTACAGTAATTGGGATATTTTCGGTATGAAACTTCGTAATTTGAAACTGAAAACAGGTGCAGAGAGTTAGAATTCGGCTCAAAAATCACGCTCAGGAGTAAAATTTTCGGTATTTCAGACATTTTAAAACTGCAGGGGGGTTTGGGCAAAGTATGACCCATCGCTGTTTTCAGTAATTGGCATATTTTCGGTATGAAACGTCGTAATTTGAAACAGAAAATAGGTGCAGAGAGTCAGAATTCGGCTCAAAAATCACGCTCAGGAGTCAAATTTCCGACATTTCAGACATTTTGAAAACTGCAGGGCAAAATATGACCCATCGTTATTTTCATTAATTGGCATATTTTCGGTATAAAAATTCGTGATTTGGAACTGAAAATAGGTGCAGAGAGTCAGAATTCGGCTCAAAAATCATGCTCAGGAGTCAAATTTCCGACATTTCAGACATTTTAAAAACTGCAGGGGGGTTTGGGCAAAATATGACCCATCGCCGTTTTCAGTAATTGGCATATTTCCGGTATGAAACGTCGCAATTTGAAACTGAAAATAGGTGCAGAGAGTCAGAATTCGGCTCAAAAATCAAACTCAGGAGTAAAATTTCCGACATTTCAGACATTTTAAAAACTGCAGGGGGGTTTGGGCAAAATATGACCCATCGCCGTTTTCAGTAATTGGCATATTTCCGGTATGAAACGTCGCAATTTGAAACTGAAAATAGGTGCAGAGAGTCAGAATTCGGCTCAAAAATCACGCTCCGGAGTCAAATTTCCGACATTTCAGACATTTTGAAAACTGCAGGGGGGTTTCGGCAAAATATTACCCATCGCCGTTTTCAGTAATTGGCATATTTTCGGTATAAAAATTCGGAATTTGAAACTGAAAATAGATGCAGAGAGTCAGAATTCGGCTCAAAAATCATGCTCAGGAGTCAAATTTCCGACATTTCAGACATTTTAAAAACTGCAGGGGGTTTGGGCAAAATATGACCCATCGCCGTTTTCAGTTATTGGCATATTTCCGGTATAAAACGTCGCAATTTGAAACTGAAAATAGGTGCAGAGAGTCAGAATTCGGCTCAAAAATCACGCTCAGGAGTCAAATTTCCGACATTTCCGACATTTTGAAAACTGCAGGGGGGTTAGGGCAAAATATGACCCATCGCCGTTTTCAGTAATTGGCATATTTTCGGTATAAAAATTCATAATTTGAAACTGAAAATAGGTGCAGAGAGTCAGTATTCGGCTCAAAAATCACGCTCAGGAGTCAAATTTCCGTCATTTCAGACATTTTAAAAACTGCAGGGTGTTTGGGCAAAATATGACCCATCGCCGTTTTCAGTAATTGGCATATTTCCGGTATGAAACGTCGCAATTTGAAACTGAAAATAGGTGCAGAGAGTCAGAATTCGGCTCAAAAATCACGCTCAGGAGTAAAATTTCCGACATTTCAGACATTTTGAAAACTGCAGGGGGGTTTGGGCAAAATATGACCCATCGCCGTTTTCAGTAATTGGCATATTTTCGGTATAAAAATTCGTAATTTGAAACTGAAAATAGGCGCAGAGAGTCAGAATTCGGCTTAAAAATCACGCTCAGGAGTCAAATTTCCGACATTTCAGACATTTCGAAAACTGCAGGGGGGTTTGGGCAAAATATGACCCATCGCCGTTTACAGTAATTGGCATATTTTCGGTATGAAACGTCGTAATTTGAAACTGAAAATAGGTGCAGAGAGTCAGAATTCGGCTCAAAAATCACGCTCAGGAGTAAAATTTCCAGTATTTCAGACATTTTGAAACTGCAGGGGGGTTTGGGCAAAATATGACCCATCGCTGTTTTCAGTAATTGGCATATTTTCGGTATGAAACGTCGTAATTTGAAACTGAAAATAGGTGCAGAGAGTCAGAATTCGGCTCAAAAATCACACTCAGGAGTAAAATTTCCGACATTTCAGACATTTTAAAAACTGCAGGGGGGTTTGGGCAAAATATGACCCATCACCGTTTTCAGTAATTGGCATATTTTCGGTATGAAACGTCGTAATTTGAAACTGAAAATAGGTGCAGAGAGTCAGAATTCGGATAAAAAATCACGCTCAGGAGTCAAATTTCCGACATTTCAGACATTTTGAAAACTGCAGGGGGGTTTGGCCAAAATATGACCCATCGCTGTTTACAGTAATTGGCATATTTTCGGTGTGAAACTTCGTAATTTGAAACTGAAAATAGGTGCAGAGTGTCAGAATTTGGCTCAAAAATCACGCTCAGGAGTCAAATTTCCGACATTTCAGACATTTTGAAAACTGCAGGGGGGTTTGGGCAAAATATGACACATCGCCATTTTCATTAATTGGCATTTTTTCGGTATAAAAATTCGTAATTTGAAACTGAAAATAGGTGCAGAGAGTCAGAATTTGGCTCAAAAATCATGCTCAGGAGTCAAATTTCCGACATTTCAGACATTTTAAAAACTGCAGGGGGTTTGGGCAAAATATGACCCATCGCCGTTTTCAGTAATTGGCATTTTTTCGGTATAAAAATTCGTAATTTGAAACTGAAAATAGGTGCAGAGAGTCAGAATTCGGCTCAAAAATCACGTTCCAGAATCAAATTTCCGACATTTCAGACATTTTGAAAAATGCAGGGGGGTTTGGGCAAAATATGACCCATCGCCGTTTTCAGTAATTGGCATATTTTCGGTATAAAAATTCGTAATTTGAAACTGAAAATAGATGCAGAGAGTCAGAATTCGGCTCAAAAATCACGCTCAGGAGTCAAATTTCCGACATTTCAGACATTTTAAAAACTGCAGGGGGTTTGGGCAAAATATGACCCATTGCCGTTTTCAGTAATTGGCATATTTCCGGTATAAAACGTCGCAATTTGAAACTGAAAATAGGTGCAGAGAGTCCGAATTCGGCTCAAAAATCATGCGCTGGAGTCAAATTTCCGACATTTCAGACATTTTGAAAACTGCAGGGGGGGGGGAGGGGGTTTGGGCAAAATATGACCCATCGCCGTTTAGAGTAATTGGCATATTTTCGGTATGAAACGTCGTAATTTGAAACTGAAAATAGGTGCAGAGAGTCAGAATTTGGCTCAAAAATCACGCTCATGAGTCAAATTTTAGACATTTCAGACATTTTGAAAACTGCAGGGGGGTTTGGGCAAAATATGACCCATCGCCGTTTTCAGTAATTGGCATATTTTCGGTATAAAAAGTTGTAATTTGAAACTGAAAATAGGTGCAGAGAGTCAGAATTCGGATGAAAAATCACGCTCAGGAGTCAAGTTTCCGACATTTCAGACATTTTGAAAACTGCAGGGGGGTTTGGGCAAAATATGACCCATCGCCGTTTTCAGTAATTGGCGTATTTTCGGTATGAAACGTCGTAATTTAAACTGAAAATAGGTGCAGAGAGACAGAATTCGGCTCAAGAATCACGCTCAGGAGTCAAATTTCCGACATTTCAGACATTTTGAAAACTGCTGGGGGGTTTGGGCAAAATATGACCCATCGCCGTTTTCAGTAATTGGCATATTTTCGGTATGAAACGTCGTAATTTGAAACTGAAAATAGGTGCAGAGAGACAGAATTCGGCTCAAAAATCACGCTCAGGAGTCAAATTTCCGACATTTCAGACATTTTGCAAACTGCAGGGGGGTTTTGGCAAAATATGACCCATCGCTGTTTACAGTAACTGGCATATTTTCGGTATGAAACTTCGTAATTTGAAACTGAAAACAGGTGCAGAGAGTCAGAATTCGGCTCAAAAATCACGCTCAGGAGTAAAATTTTCGGTATTTCAGACATTTTAAAACTGCAGGGGGGTTTGGGCAAAATATGACCCATCGCTGTTTTCAGTAATTGGCATATTTTCGGTATGAAACGTCGTAATTTGAAACTGAAAATAGGTGCAGAGAGTCAGAATTCGGCTCAAAAATCACGCTCAGGAGTCAAATTTCCGATATTTCAGACATTTTGAAAACTGCAGGGGGTTTGGGCAAAATATGACCCATTGCCGTTTTCAGTAATTGGCATATTTCCGGTATAAAACGTCGCAATTTGAAACTGAAAATAGGTGCAGAGAGTCCGAATTCGGCTCAAAAATCATGCGCTGGAGTCAAATTTCCGACATTTCAGACATTTTGAAAACTGCAGGGGGGGGGGAGGGGGTTTGGGCAAAATATGACCCATCGCCGTTTAGAGTAATTGGCATATTTTCGGTATGAAACGTCGTAATTTGAAACTGAAAATAGGTGCAGAGAGTCAGAATTTGGCTCAAAAATCACGCTCATGAGTCAAATTTTAGACATTTCAGACATTTTGAAAACTGCAGGGGGGTTTGGGCAAAATATGACCCATCGCCGTTTTCAGTAATTGGCATATTTTCGGTATAAAAAGTTGTAATTTGAAACTGAAAATAGGTGCAGAGAGTCAGAATTCGGATGAAAAATCACGCTCAGGAGTCAAGTTTCCGACATTTCAGACATTTTGAAAACTGCAGGGGGGTTTGGGCAAAATATGACCCATCGCCGTTTTCAGTAATTGGCGTATTTTCGGTATGAAACGTCGTAATTTAAACTGAAAATAGGTGCAGAGAGACAGAATTCGGCTCAAAAATCACGCTCAGGAGTCAAATTTCCGACATTTCAGACATTTTGAAAACTGCTGGGGGGTTTGGGCAAAATATGACCCATCGCCGTTTTCAGTAATTGGCATATTTTCGGTATGAAACGTCGTAATTTGAAACTGAAAATAGGTGCAGAGAGACAGAATTCGGCTCAAAAATCACGCTCAGGAGTCAAATTTCCGACATTTCAGACATTTTGCAAACTGCAGGGGGGTTTTGGCAAAATATGACCCATCGCTGTTTACAGTAATTGGCATATTTTCGGTATGAAACTTCGTAATTTGAAACTGAAAACAGGTGCAGAGAGTCAGAATTCGGCTCAAAAATCACGCTCAGGAGTAAAATTTTCGGTATTTCAGACATTTTAAAACTGCAGGGGGGTTTGGGCAAAATATGACCCATCGCTGTTTTCAGTAATTGGCATATTTTCGGTATGAAACGTCGTAATTTGAAACTGAAAATAGGTGCAGAGAGTCAGAATTCGGCTCAAAAATCACGCTCAGGAGTCAAATTTCCGATATTTCAGACATTTTGAAAACTGCAGGGCAAAATATGACCCATCGCCATTTTCATTAATTGGCATATTTTCAGTATAAAAATTCGTGATTTGGAACTGAAAATAGGTGCAGAGAGTCAGAATTCGGCTCAAAAATCATGCTCAGGAGTCAAATTTCCGACATTTCAGACATTTGAAAACTGCAGGGGGTTTGGGCAAAATATGACCCATCGCCGTTTTCAGTAATTGGCATATTTCCGGTATGAAACGTCGCAATTTGAAACTGAAAATAGGTGCAGAGAGTCAGAATTCGGATAAAAAATCACGCTCCGGAGTCAAATTTCCGACATTTCAGACATTTTGAAAACTGCAGGGGGGTTTCGGCAAAATATTACCCATCGCCGTTTTCAGTAATTGGCATATTTTCGGTATAAAAATTCGGAATTTGAAACTGAAAATAGGCGCAGAGAGTCAGAATTCGGCTTAAAAATCACGCTCAGGAGTCAAATTTCCGACATTTCAGACATTTCGAAAACTGCAGGGGGGTTTGGGCAAAATATGACCCATCGCCGTTTACAGTAATTGGCATATTTTCGGTATGAAACGTCGTAATTTGAAACTGAAAATAGGTGCAGAGAGTCAGAATTCGGCTCAAAAATCACGCTCAGGAGTAAAATTTCCAGTATTTCAGACATTTTGAAACTGCAGGGGGGTTTGGGCAAAATATGACCCATCGCTGTTTTCAGTAATTGGCATATTTTCGGTATGAAACGTCGTAATTTGAAACTGAAAATAGGTGCAGAGAGTCAGAATTCGGCTCAAAAATCACACTCAGGAGTAAAATTTCCGACATTTCAGACATTTTAAAAACTGCAGGGGGGTTTGGGCAAAATATGACCCATCACCGTTTTCAGTAATTGGCATATTTTCGGTATGAAACGTCGTAATTTGAAACTGAAAATAGGTGCAGAGAGTCAGAATTCGGATAAAAAATCACGCTCAGGAGTCAAATTTCCGACATTTCAGACATTTTGAAAACTGCAGGGGGGTATGGCCAAAATATGACCCATCGCTGTTTACAGTAATTGGCATATTTTCGGTATGAAACGTCGTAATTTGAAACTGAAAATAGGTGCAGAGTGTCAGAATTTGGCTCAAAAATCACGCTCAGGAGTCAAATTTCCGACATTTCAGACATTTTGAAAACTGCAGGGGGGTTTGGGCAAAATATGACACATCGCCATTTTCATTAATTGGCATATTTTCGGTATAAAAATTCGTAATTTGAAACTGAAAATAGGTGCAGAGAGTCAGAATTTGGCTCAAAAATCATGCTCAGGAGTCAAATTTCCGACATTTAAGACATTTTAAAAACTGCAGGGGGTTTGGGCAAAATATGACCCATCGCCGTTTTCAGTAATTGGCATATTTCCGGTATGAAACGTCGCAATTTGAAACTGAAAATAGGTGCAGAGAGTCAGAATTCGGATAAAAAATCACGCTCAGGAGTCAAATTTCCGACATTTCAGACATTTTGAAAACTACAGGGAAGTTTGGGCAAAATATGACCCATCGCCGTTTACAGTAATTGGCATATTTTCGGTATGAAACGTCGTAATTTGAAACTGAAAATAGGTGCAGAGAGTCAGAATTCGGCTCAAAAATCACGCTCAGGTGTAAAATTTTCGGTATTTCAGACATTTTAAAACTGCAGGGGGGTTTGGGCAAAATATGACCCATCGCTGTTTTCAGTAATTGGCATATTTTCGGTATGAAACGTCGTAATTTGAAACTAAAAATAGGTGCAGAGAGTCAGAATTCGGCTCAAAAATCACGCTCAGGAGTCAAATTTCCGACATTTCAGACATTTTGAAAACTGCAGGGCAAAATATGACCCATCGCCATTTTCATTAATTGGCATATTTTCGGTATAAAAATTCGTAATTTGGAACTGAAAATAGGTGCAGAGAGTCAGAATTCGGCTCAAAAATCATGCTCAGGAGTCAAATTTCCGACATTTCAGACATTATAAAACTGCAGGGGGTTTGGGCAAAATATGACCCATCGCCGTTTTCAGTAATTGGCATATTTCCGGTATGAAACGTCGCAATTTGAAACTGAAAATAGGTGCAGAGAGTCAGAATTCGGCTCAAAAATCACGCTCCGGAGTCAAATTTCCGACATTCCAGACATTTTGAAAACTGCAGGGGGGTTTCGGCAAAATATTACCCATCGCCGTTTTCAGTAATTGGCATATTTTCGGTATAAAAATTCGGAATTTGAAACTGAAAATAGATGCAGAGAGTCAGAATTCGGCTCAAAAATCATGCTCAGGAGTCAAATTTCCGACATTTCAGACATTTTAAAAACTGCAGGGGGTTTGGGCAAAATATGACCCATCGCCGTTTTCAGTAATTGGCATATTTCCGGTATAAAACGTCGCAATTTGAAACTGAAAATAGGTGCAGAGAGTCAGAATTCGGCTCAAAAATCACGCTCAGGAGTCAAATTTCCGACATTTCAGACATTTTGAAAACTGCAGGGGGGTTAGGGCAAAATATGACCCATCGCCGTTTTCAGTAATTGGCATATTTTCGGTATAAAAATTCGTAATTTGAAACTGAAAATAGGTGCAGAGAGTCAGAATTCGGCTCAAATATCACGCTCAGGAGTCAAATTTCCGACATTTCAGACATTTTAAAAACTGCAGGGGGTTTGGGCAAAATATGACCCATCGCCGTTTTCAGTAATTGGCATATTTCCGGTATGAAACGTCGCAATTTGAAACTGAAAATAGGTGCAGAGAGTCAGAATTCGGCTCAAAAATCAAGCTCAGGAGTCAAATTTCCGACATTTCAGACATTTCGAAAACTGCAGGGGGGTTTGGGCAAAATATGACCCATCACCGTTTACAGTAATTGGCATATTTTCGGTATGAAACGTCGTAATTTGAAACTGAAAACAGGTGCAGAGAGTCAGAATTCGGTTCAAAAATCACGCTCAGGAGTAAAATTTCCAGTATTTCAGACATTTTGAAACTGCAGGGGGGTTTGGGCAAAATATGACCCATCGCTGTTTTCAGTAATTGGCATATTTTCGGTATGAAACGTCGTAATTTGAAACTGAAAATAGGTGCAGAGAGTCAGAATTCGGCTCAAAAATCACACTCAGGAGTAAAATTTCCGACATTTCAGACATTTTAAAAACTGCAGGGGGGTTTGGGCAAAATATGACCCATCACCGTTTTCAGTAATTGGCATATTTTCGGTATGAAACGTCGCAATTTGAAACTGAAAATAGGTGCAGAGAGTCAGAATTCGGATAAAAAATCACGCTCAGGAGTCAAATTTCCGTCATTTCAGACATTTTGAAAACTGCAGGGGGGTTTGGCCAAAATATGACCCATCGCTGTTTACAGTAATTGGCATATTTTCGGTATGAAACGTCGTAATTTGAAACTGAAAATAGGTGCAGAGTGTCAGAATTTGGCTCAAAAATCACGCTCAGGAGTCAAATTTCCGACATTTCAGACATTTTGAAAACTGCAGGGGGGTTTGGGCAAAATATGACACATCGCCATTTTCATTAATTGGCATTTTTTCGGTATAAAAATTCGTAATTTGAAACTGAAAATAGGTGCAGAGAGTCAGAATTTGGCTCAAAAATCATGCTCAGGAGTCAAATTTCCGACATTTCAGACATTTTAAAAACTGCAGGGGGTTTGGGCAAAATATGACCCATCGCCGTTTTCAGTAATTGGCATATTTCCGGTATGAAACGTCGCAATTTGAAACTGAAAATAGGTGCAGAGAGTCAGAATTCGGCTCAAAAATCACGTTCCAGAATCAAATTTCCGACATTTCAGACATTTTGAAAAATGCAGGGGGGTTTGGGCAAAATATGACCCATCGCCGTTTTCAGTAATTGGCATATTTTCGGTATAAAAATTCGTAATTTGAAACTGAAAATAGATGCAGAGAGTCAGAATTCGGCTCAAAAATCACGCTCAGGAGTCAAATTTCCGACATTTCAGACATTTTAAAAACTGCAGGGGGTTTGGGCAAAATATGACCCATTGCCGTTTTCAGTAATTGGCATATTTCCGGTATAAAACGTCGCAATTTGAAACTGAAAATAGGTGCAGAGAGTCCGAATTCGGCTCAAAAATCACGCGCTGGAGTCAAATTTCCGACATTTCAGACATTTTGAAAACTGCAGGGGGGGGGAGGGGGTTTGGGCAAAATATGACCCATCGCCGTTTAGAGTAATTGGCATATTTTCGGTATGAAACGTCGTAATTTGAAACTGAAAATAGGTGCAGAGAGTCAGAATTTGGCTCAAAAATCACGCTCATGAGTCAAATTTTAGACATTTCAGACATTTTGAAAACTGCAGGGGGGTTTGGCCAAAATATGACCCATCGCCGTTTTCAGTAATTGGCATATTTCCGGTATGAAACGTCGCAATTTGAAACTGAAAATAGGTGCAGAGAGTCAGAATTCGGCTCAAAAATCACGTTCCAGAATCAAATTTCCGACATTTCAGACATTTTGAAAAATGCAGGGGGGTTTGGGCAAAATATGACCCATCGCCGTTTTCAGTAATTGGCATATTTTCGGTATAAAAATTCGTAATTTGAAACTGAAAATAGATGCAGAGAGTCAGAATTCGGCTCAAAAATCACGCTCAGGAGTCAAATTTCCGACATTTCAGACATTTTAAAAACTGCAGGGGGTTTGGGCAAAATATGACCCATTGCCGTTTTCAGTAATTGGCATATTTCCGGTATAAAACGTCGCAATTTGAAACTGAAAATAGGTGCAGAGAGTCCGAATTCGGCTCAAAAATCACGCGCTGGAGTCAAATTTCCGACATTTCAGACATTTTGAAAACTGCAGGGGGGGGGGGGGGAGGGGGTTTGTGCAAAATATGACCCATCGCCGTTTTCAGTAATTGGCATATTTTCGGTATAAAAAGTCGTAATTTGAAACTGAAAATAGGTGCAGAGAGTCAGAATTCGGATGAAAAATCACGCTCAGGAGTCAAGTTTCCGACATTTCAGACATTTTGAAAACTGCAGGGGGGTTTGGGCAAAATATGACCCATCGCCGTTTTCAGTAATTGGCATATTTTCGGTATGAAACGTCGTAATTTGAAACTGAAAATAGGTGCAGAGAGACAGAATTCGGCTCAAAAATCACGCTCAGGAGTCAAATTTCCGACATTTCAGACATTTTGCAAACTGCAGGGGGGTTTGGGCAAAATATGACCCATCGCTGGTTACAGTAATTGGCATATTTTCGGTATGAAACTTCGTAATTTGAAACTGAAAACAGGTGCAGAGAGTCAGAATTCGGCTCAAAAATCACGCTCAGGATTAAAATTTCCGACATTTCCGACATTTTAAAAACTGCAGGGGGGTTTGGGCAAAATATGACCCATCGCACTTTTCAGTAATTGGCATATTTTCGGTATGAAACGTCGTAATTTGAAACTGAAAATTGGTGCAGAGAGTCAGAATTCGGCTCAAAAATCACGCTCAGGAGTCAAATTTTCGACATTTCAGACATTTTGAAAACTGCAGGGGGGTTTGGGCAAAATATGACCCATCGCCGTTATCAGTAATTGGCATATTTTCGGTATAAAAAGTCGTAATTTGAAACTGAAAATAGGTGCAGAGAGTCAGAATTTGGATAAAAAATCACGCTCAGGAGTCAAATTTCCGACATTTCAGGCATTTTGAAAACTGCAGGGGGGTTTGGGCAAAATATGACCCATCACCGTTTTCAGTAATTGGCATATTTTCGGTATGAAACGTCGTAGTTTGAAACTGAAAATAGGTGCAGAGAGTCAGAATTCGGATAAAAAATCACGCTCAGGAGTCAAATTTCCGACATTTCAGACATTTTGAAAACTGCAGGGGAGTTTGGGCAAAATATGACCCATCGCCGTTTACAGTAATTGGCATATTTTCGGTATGAAACGTCGTAATTTGAAACTGAAAATAGGTGCAGAGAGTCAGAATTCGGCTCAAAAATCACGCTCAGGAGTAAAATTTTCGGTATTTCAGACATTTTAAAACTGCAGGGGGGTTTGGGCAAAATATGACCCATCGCTGTTTTCAGTAATTGGCATATTTTCGGTAGGAAACGTCGTAATTTGAAACTGAAAATAGGTGCAGAGAGTCAGAATTCGGCTCAAAAATCACACTCAGGAGTAAAATTTCCGACATTTCAGACATTTTAAAAACTGCAGGGGGGTTTGGGCAAAATATGACCCATCACCGTTTTCAGTAATTGGCATATTTTCGGTATGAAACGTCGCAATTTGAAACTGAAAATAGGTGCAGAGAGTCAGAATTCGGATAAAAAATCACGCTCAGGAGTCAAATTTCCGTCATTTCAGACATTTTGAAAACTGCAGGGGGGTTTGGCCAAAATATGACCCATCGCTGTTTACAGTAATTGGCATATTTTCGGTATGAAACGTCGTAATTTGAAACTGAAAATAGGTGCAGAGTGTCAGAATTTGGCTCAAAAATCACGCTCAGGAGTCAAATTTCCGACATTTCAGACATTTTGAAAACTGCAGGGGGGTTTGGGCAAAATATGACACATCGCCATTTTCATTAATTGGCATTTTTTCGGTATAAAAATTCGTAATTTGAAACTGAAAATAGGTGCAGAGAGTCAGAATTTGGCTCAAAAATCATGCTCAGGAGTCAAATTTCCGACATTTCAGACATTTTAAAAACTGCAGGGGGTTTGGGCAAAATATGACCCATCGCCGTTTTCAGTAATTGGCATATTTCCGGTATGAAACGTCGCAATTTGAAACTGAAAATAGGTGCAGAGAGTCAGAATTCGGCTCAAAAATCACGTTCCAGAATCAAATTTCCGACATTTCAGACATTTTGAAAAATGCAGGGGGGTTTGGGCAAAATATGACCCATCGCCGTTTTCAGTAATTGGCATATTTTCGGTATAAAAATTCGTAATTTGAAACTGAAAATAGATGCAGAGAGTCAGAATTCGGCTCAAAAATCACGCTCAGGAGTCAAATTTCCGACATTTCAGACATTTTAAAAACTGCAGGGGGTTTGGGCAAAATATGACCCATTGCCGTTTTCAGTAATTGGCATATTTCCGGTATAAAACGTCGCAATTTGAAACTGAAAATAGGTGCAGAGAGTCCGAATTCGGCTCAAAAATCACGCGCTGGAGTCAAATTTCCGACATTTCAGACATTTTGAAAACTGCAGGGGGGGGGAGGGGGTTTGGGCAAAATATGACCCATCGCCGTTTAGAGTAATTGGCATATTTTCGGTATGAAACGTCGTAATTTGAAACTGAAAATAGGTGCAGAGAGTCAGAATTTGGCTCAAAAATCACGCTCATGAGTCAAATTTTAGACATTTCAGACATTTTGAAAACTGCAGGGGGGTTTGGCCAAAATATGACCCATCGCCGTTTTCAGTAATTGGCATATTTCCGGTATGAAACGTCGCAATTTGAAACTGAAAATAGGTGCAGAGAGTCAGAATTCGGCTCAAAAATCACGTTCCAGAATCAAATTTCCGACATTTCAGACATTTTGAAAAATGCAGGGGGGTTTGGGCAAAATATGACCCATCGCCGTTTTCAGTAATTGGCATATTTTCGGTATAAAAATTCGTAATTTGAAACTGAAAATAGATGCAGAGAGTCAGAATTCGGCTCAAAAATCACGCTCAGGAGTCAAATTTCCGACATTTCAGACATTTTAAAAACTGCAGGGGGTTTGGGCAAAATATGACCCATTGCCGTTTTCAGTAATTGGCATATTTCCGGTATAAAACGTCGCAATTTGAAACTGAAAATAGGTGCAGAGAGTCCGAATTCGGCTCAAAAATCACGCGCTGGAGTCAAATTTCCGACATTTCAGACATTTTGAAAACTGCAGGGGGGGGGGGGAGGGGGTTTGTGCAAAATATGACCCATCGCCGTTTTCAGTAATTGGCATATTTTCGGTATAAAAAGTCGTAATTTGAAACTGAAAATAGGTGCAGAGAGTCAGAATTCGGATGAAAAATCACGCTCAGGAGTCAAGTTTCCGACATTTCAGACATTTTGAAAACTGCAGGGGGGTTTGGGCAAAATATGACCCATCGCCGTTTTCAGTAATTGGCATATTTTCGGTATGAAACGTCGTAATTTGAAACTGAAAATAGGTGCAGAGAGACAGAATTCGGCTCAAAAATCACGCTCAGGAGTCAAATTTCCGACATTTCAGACATTTTGCAAACTGCAGGGGGGTTTGGGCAAAATATGACCCATCGCTGGTTACAGTAATTGGCATATTTTCGGTATGAAACTTCGTAATTTGAAACTGAAAACAGGTGCAGAGAGTCAGAATTCGGCTCAAAAATCACGCTCAGGATTAAAATTTCCGACATTTCCGACATTTTAAAAACTGCAGGGGGGTTTGGGCAAAATATGACCCATCGCACTTTTCAGTAATTGGCATATTTTCGGTATGAAACGTCGTAATTTGAAACTGAAAATTGGTGCAGAGAGTCAGAATTCGGCTCAAAAATCACGCTCAGGAGTCAAATTTTCGACATTTCAGACATTTTGAAAACTGCAGGGGGGTTTGGGCAAAATATGACCCATCGCCGTTATCAGTAATTGGCATATTTTCGGTATAAAAAGTCGTAATTTGAAACTGAAAATAGGTGCAGAGAGTCAGAATTTGGATAAAAAATCACGCTCAGGAGTCAAATTTCCGACATTTCAGGCATTTTGAAAACTGCAGGGGGGTTTGGGCAAAATATGACCCATCACCGTTTTCAGTAATTGGCATATTTTCGGTATGAAACGTCGTAGTTTGAAACTGAAAATAGGTGCAGAGAGTCAGAATTCGGATAAAAAATCACGCTCAGGAGTCAAATTTCCGACATTTCAGACATTTTGAAAACTGCAGGGGAGTTTGGGCAAAATATGACCCATCGCCGTTTACAGTAATTGGCATATTTTCGGTATGAAACGTCGTAATTTGAAACTGAAAATAGGTGCAGAGAGTCAGAATTCGGCTCAAAAATCACGCTCAGGAGTAAAATTTTCGGTATTTCAGACATTTTAAAACTGCAGGGGGGTTTGGGCAAAATATGACCCATCGCTGTTTTCAGTAATTGGCATATTTTCGGTAGGAAACGTCGTAATTTGAAACTGAAAATAGGTCCAGAGAGTCAGAATTCGGCTCAAAAATCACGCTCAGGAGTAAAATTTTTGACATTTCAGACATTTTAAAAACTGCAGGGGGGTTTGGGCAAAATATGACCCATCACCGTTTTCAGTAATTGGCATATTTTCTGTATGAAACGTCGTAATTTGAAACTGAAAATAGGTGCAGAGATTCAGAATTCGGATAAAAAATCACGCTCAGGAGTCAAATTTCCGACATTTCAGACATTTTGAAAACTGCAGGGGGGTTTCGGCAAAATATTACCCATCGCCGTTTTCAGTAATTGGCATATTTTCGGTATAAAAATTCGTAATTTGAAACTGAAAATAGGTGCAAAGAGTCAGAATTCGGCTCAAAAATCACGCTCAGGAGTCAAATTTCCGACATTTCAGACATTTTAAAAACTGCAGGGGGGTTTGGGCAAAATATGACCCCATCGCTGTTTTCAGTAATTGGCATATTTTCGGTATGAAACGTCGTAATTTGAAACTGAAAATAGGTGCAGAGAGACAGAATTCGGCTCAAAAATCACGCTCAGGAGTCAAATTTCCGACATTTCAGACATTTTGAAAACTGCAGGGGGGTTTGGGCAAAATATGACCCTTCGCCGTTCACAGTAATTGGCATATTTTCGGTATGAAACTTCGTAATTTGAAACTGAAAATAGGTGCAGAGAGTCAGAATTCGGCTCAAAAATCACGCTCAGGAGTCAAATTTCCGACATTTCCGACATTTTAAAAACTGCAGGGGGGTTTGGGCAAAATATGACCCATCGCACTTTTCAGTAATTGGCATATTTTCGGTATGAAACTTCGTAATTTGAAACTGAAAATAGGTGCAGAGAGTCAGAAATCGGCTTAAAAATCACGCTCAGGAGTCAAATTTTCGACATTTCAGACATTTTGAAAACTGCAGGGGGGTTTGGGCAAAATATGACCCATCGCCGTTTTCAGTAATTGGCATATTTTCGGTATAAAAAGTCGTAATTTGAAACTGAAAATAGGTGCAGAGAGTCAGAATTCGGATAAAAAATCACGTTCTGGAGTTAAATTTCCGACATTTTGTAACAAACTAGGCTGTTGTAAGAATTATCCTGAGTGGTTTATCGACAAAAGAGAATGGGAAGCTGAGCCGCATGGTGACCTGACCCCCAGGGGGATTCGCGGTGGAAATAACCGACGCGTTGTTCATAGCTGCGTATAATGAATCATCCTATAGTATTCAGCAATTTAGAGAAAATTAGCCTTTATTCATTTTGCATTAAAATTGTATTGTATAATAGTACTGGATACAATATCAAGAGTATTCTAATTATTGAGTTTAAGTCACCATCAGTGACGTCACGAATCGGATCTAACTTTTAAGGCGGAGTGACCGGCGGTCATAGGTCATCAGGGGTTGACAGGTCTACTATTTCTACTATTTCTACAAGTTTTAATAACCATTTTTGTGATCGGGAACAGCTCTGCCGTTAGATGTTTGTAATTTAATTCAGTAAAATAATTCAACCAGTCTGGATCAATTCAGTATAAACAGAGGATAATTGTTATAACTTAACCTTGCTAAAGTAACTGGGTAAGCGATGCGGAACAATACAATACTCTGTCTGGGGTAGTCCAGACAAGGAAAAAATCAGTGTGGTCACGGAAGCAGCTGGGATAAGAGGTCAACATCTTACCTCTCCCCAAGAACAGCCCCAACACCTAGAGCTGTGGTCGCCCAAGGTATAGTTGCTATTGTTAAGTATAGAAATAGTCTCATTTGCCACTCAGGTCAAGTAGGGAGTGTTAAAGTGATAGGGAGTGAACATATTTAGATTTTGTTTTAGTTTTCTTTTAATAAATTAAATTTGTTATTAATTTGCATTTTATTGTTTCCATGTGTTTTATGTGTATACTTGTCCTGGTCACGTGGTCCACACGAGGCAGAGTTGCATTGGGCGCCGATTCTAACATCGAATCGGAATTATCATTACCGTGTAATTTATTCCACACTCAAGGTCATCGTTTATAGTGGGGATCAAGCCCCTAGGTTGATTAATTAGCGTGATCGATCCAGACCTCGATCATTGCTCTTGTATTACTGGTCTGGTGGTGGCAGCAGAGGTGACTCTAGGGTTTTGTTCAGAGCTTAGGTCACGTCATACTGGGTGTAGAATCCTAAGTCGGTCAATCGTCTTAGGACCACGTGGCGTGGAGTTGGCTTTGGTAAAAGTTTTGGAGTCCCTGGGTTTAGAAATAAAAGTAAGAATACGGGTAGAGGGAGTAGAAAGAAGGAAGTAAAGAGAGGGGAAACCCAAACCCGTGTTACAATGGTGCACAGCGGTGGTTTCAACAATTTTGTTTGAAATTGTTGAAAGGCTCACGCGTCTAGCCGTTCGAACACGTGCGCGGATGCTAAGGAGACAGCCGCGGGTCAGGATTAGCAGTGCGCCCCACAAGTGCGTTTGAGTGGGGATTGGCGAATCTTGGGTCATGCGGGCTGATATGATTAAGGTTAGTAAGATTAGACTGTTAAAATAGATTTATTGAAAAGGAGACCGCTCCGAGTTGATTGGACTGGGTACCATACTCGACCCATTGCAATTAATTCAGAGGTGTTGGGAGCCACCATACTCTCAACAGCAGTTCCTTGAGGGCTGTCGGGGGCGGATATATCTGTGGGACGCCAGTAGATAGTCCGAGGGCGTTATTAGACGACCCAAAACGCTAAGGAAAAACGTAATCCGTGAAGGGCGTTGCGGCCTCCGAGGGACGGACTAGTAACCTACCTAGCAGCGATTCAACAACTAAGTGATCGCACACTTAGTGGAGGTTGAGTCGTCCCTAGTCATAATTGTTGCTGAAAGCTGCGTGTCGCTCTGTTGGAACCTAGATGGTGTGGCCTCTAGGCTAGGTGTGGTACGGCGAGCCGGTAGGAACGATTATAAGATTAAGTCGAGTGCATTTTTTTAATTAAGTATACTTAAATTTATAAAGTAATTTCCGTTTATTTGCGTTGTTCTAGATTAATTTTTTTTTTCCCTAAATTCAATCCCCGGTTAAAATTTTTTTTTTTATCAAAGTGTTTAGCGTTTTCTTGCATATTAGGCTAAGTGCGTACGTTAAGTTTTGTTATTCCCTGTTGTATTAGTCTAAGTCAGAGGCGTTGTTACTAGAGTGTAGTTAATCCTCTGGACTTAGGGCTATATGTCGGTCACGATAGATAAGTGAAGGAGTTTAAGGGATAGTAAGTTGCGTGTAAATGTTATTTGTCCGCGGAATATTTCTAAGTATTTTGGGATAAGTTTTCGGCTAAGTCGATGTCGGAAAGTCGTTAACTGTAATTAATTTGTATTCGTGGGTCACGTGTATGATCTGGGCGTCATTAGGATTCTCCAGTCGATGCGAGTGATAGCTCATAGTTTTTACCAGTAAGACGGTAGAATTGTGTTTGTAGACTTAGAACTCTGTTTTCAGTAGAAACGTAGGTGGAAAATTTTCTAAGTCCAGCTTGGGCTAGAATCTGACTTTTTGGCGGAAATTCTAATTTTTCATGTTTCATGTATATTCTGGGGCCAGTATTACTCTCTAGTGCGCGCAAGGGACGTAATTCTGTCCGTAAGCATTAAACAGTGATAATTACATTTTTGCCGAATTTAGTTATTTTTCGAAAAAATCGTGTTGTAATTTTGTCAGAGTCCATTTGAGGTGAAAATCTCGGATTTTGACGAAAAATCGAATTAGTGAGTGTTGAAACCGCCCGAAGTGTCAGTATTGTTCTGCATGCAACGTCAGTAGTAAATAATAACGTATTTATATCTGGGAAAGAGAAACCCAAATTTTTGTGAATTAAAGGAGTTTTGTGATATTTGGGGTGTTAGAATATTTTTTCCCTCGGAGGCAGAAAAATTGGCAGAGTCCAGCAATTGAGTAAAAACGCAGTTTTTGATAAAAATTCAATTTTTAGTAAGCATTTATAGGTCCTGGGTGTCTATATTAATCGCTAGAGCGGTTTATTAACGTAAAACTAGTTATTTTTCTTCAGAACAAAAATTTTGATTTTTCAGCGTTTAAGCGAAAAAGCGCGGGACTTAGTTTTTTTTCAGCGCAGCTGGTCCCGCTCCATCAGTCATCAGTGGCCACGCTGCTCACTTCAAGTGCGCTTAGTATTCGAGTACAGTAAATATTCTTTATTAATCCATCACGAGTGCTGCGCGTTAGTTGCGTTATCATTTAAATTGTTTTATATAAATTAGATTCCTTAATTTTTTTTAACGTAAAGGACTTAGGTTCCAGCAATAGAACTGCGGGATATTTCACGGTCAGACACGAGTGCGGGGCAGACACTCATTCATTGGATTCACTTCAGCGATTCTCTCGATAAATCGTTGTATTTCCTATTTTGGGAATTTAGTAGTTTTCTTTTAGAAGAGAGTTGTGATTTTTTTTTATTTTTGTAAGATCACGGTTGTAGTGAGTCCGGGTCGAGGGTGTACTAAAGGGTAGTTTAGAAGAGACGTGGCACACCAGGAATCACAGAAAATGTTTAACCCAGATAATGACCAGTCAGTGGGGACCAGTGGGAGTGGAAGTGGAAGTGTAGAGGACAGCACCTCTTCCGACACCACTGGGGACCACCTAGGTACACCTCATCCGTCACTACAACAACCCCAACCCCATCCTCAATTCCCATACCAACCCCATCCTCAATTCCCATACCAACCCCATCCTCAGTTCCCATACCAACCCTTCCCCCAACCCCAGGCCACTCCATACCCATTCCAACCCCAGGCCACCCCATACCCATACCAACCCCAGGCCACCCCATACCCATACCAACCCCAGGCCACCCCATACCCATACCCGTTCCAACCCCAGGCCACCCCATACCCATACTCATACCCATTCCAGCCCCAGGCCACCCCATACCCACCCCAACCTCAATCCACACCCCAACCCGAGGCCACCCACACCATACCTCAACCCCAACCTCCATCCACACCCCAACCCCAGGCCACCCACACCATACCTCAACCCCAACCCCAGGCCGCCACAGCCTTAGACAGGCAGATGCGCACGGAGACGCCGGGCACTCAGTTGTCGCCATACGTAGAGGCGTTAAGTAAAGGCGAGGGAGCCAAGCCGAGGAACTGTGGCGCGGGTTCATCAGACGGGAAGCAGCCCTCAGCTGCAAGTTCGAGCCACCCTGCGCGGGGTACCAACAGAGATCCGCGGAGGTGTTACTCCTGCGGGATGCGTGGGCACATACAGAGGGACTGTAAAGTCACTATTACGAGAGCATGAAAGCAGTCTCCTAGTGATGGTAGGCCTACTTTTGAGGTGAAAGTGGAAGGTGTGAGATTGACAGCTTTTGTTGATACAGGAAGCCAGGCAACAGTAATTAAAAAGTCAGCCTTCAGCAATTTTAAGTATGCACGTCTTCAACGTTGCGCAAAGACATTAACAGCAGTCAATGGGGAAAAGATTGAGATCGTAGGTCAAGGTACAGTTAATTTTGAGATTGATGGGGAATTGCAGCCTCACACATGTACGATCGTAGAGAACCTTGATTTTCCTGGTCACATCTTAATGGGAACTGATTTTCTGTCGCGATTTGATTATTCCTTGTCTGCTCAAAAAGGGGCTAGGAACTGCAGGTTGCAGTTGGGACAGACTTCCTACCCAGTGGAGATGATCGACCATCCCCCAGTTGTAGCTTCAATTAAGAGGAAGCTGAAATATAATGCGCACTATCCAAAATTGATTTTTAAGTCTCTTCCAGACACAGTTAAGAGGTCATGCGCCTTGCATGCATTGACCAAACAGAGTTGCCCACCACATTCTGTTAAATTTATTAAAGTAGCCGTGGGACGTCACATACAACCAGGTACCACCCTTCAGGTGGCTGGGAGATGTGATAGTTTATTAATTCCTCATCACTTAGTTGTAGTGCTCGATAAAGGTGCACTCATTCCAGTTGTCAATCTTTCACATAAGACTTTTCGCTTCAGGGCAGGTGATCGGGTATCTCAGGGAACCATGGTGGAGGACACAGAAATCTTTCACCATGAGTCAGCTGAGACGCCAGCCGTCACTGCACAATGTAGTGCACTAAATATGTTGAACACTAAAACACCATCCAAAGTACAATACGAGACGAGAAATGTTGCACAGAATGTTGAGGAAGTGGAAAAATTAATTTCAGCACTTGATTTGCAACATGTTGCACAGGCAGATAGGAAGGCACTGAGAGGAGTTTTACGAAAATTCCCGAAATTGTTTGCGACAGAGGATGACCAGATTGGTCTCCTTGATAAGATCGAGCACACCATTCCAACTGGTGACCATTTGCCTGTGTACACAAGACAGTGGAGGTTGCCGGAACAGGCAAAGAACATTATCAGGGAGGAGTGCCAGAAAATGTTGAGACAGGGCGTAATAGAGCCTAGTACGTCACCATGGCTCTCTCCTGTTGTGCTAGTTCGGAAACCGGACGGTAGTTATCGTTTCTGTGTTGACTACCGGAAGGTGAACGAACTAACTAAGGGTGATGTGTATCCGTTGCCCCGAATACAGGAGATAATAGATCAATTTGGTGCTGCTAAGTATTTCTCAACTCTTGACGCAAAATCGGCGTATTGGGCGATTCCGGTGGCAGAACAGGATAGGGAAAAAACAGCATTCTCGGATGGTAGGCACACTTATCAATTCCGTAGGATGCCGTTTGGTTTGAAGACAGCGCCTTCGTCGTTTCAGAGGGCCATCAACTTTATCCTTAGTCCGGTACTGGGTAGGCATTCTTTAGCGTACCTGGATGATGTTGTGATATATTCCAGGACGTTTGAGGAACACCTACAGGACTTGACTGAGACTTTGAAATTGTTAGATCAGGCAGGTTTCAGGCTGAATGTTCAGAAGTGCACCTTGGCGGCTCAGAAATTCAAATTTCTGGGGTTCCAGGTGTGCCCAGACGGTATCCGACCTGACCCAGATTCTTGCCGCGCCATTGCTGACATGCCTACTCCAAGGACAGCAAAGGACGTGCGTAGGTTTTTGGGGGCGGCCGGATATTTTCGTCGTCACATTGAAGGTTTCGCTGGCATTTCAGCACCCCTGACTGATCTGACAAAGAAAAATGCGAAGTTTGTATGGAAATCTGAACATGACGAGGCCTATCGCAAACTGAAAGACCAACTAATCACGACACCGGTATTGGCTATTCCTGATTTTGAGAAAGAGTGGGAAGTGCACACTGACGCCAGCGGTATTGCTATTGGCGGGTGCTTAATTCAGCGAGACGCAGATAATTTACCCCATCCAGTAGCCTATTTCAGTAGGAAGGTCAAAGGACCTGAAGTTCGCTATTCAGCTACGGATCGGGAGGCACTGGCAGTAGTAGAATCAGTTAGGTATTTCGAGCCTTACCTATTTCAGCGGCATTTTGTAATCTACACAGACCATCGAGCATTAACACACATATTTAAGAAGCGAACGAAATGCCCACGAATGTCACGCTGGTCTCACGAACTTTCGGCCCACTCATTCCAGATTTTGTACAAGCCTGGTCCAGCCCATGTTGTGCCAGATACGCTAAGTAGAAATATAGCGGCAGTACAGATTAATGAAAACATTGAAACCATTCCATCGGATAAAATGAGAGAATACCAGATGAACGAGCCGAGATGGAAAGAGATTATTGAGTATTTAGAGGGAGGAAAATACCCCAAAAAGAAAAAGAATTTACCTATACATGATTTTGAGATGAAACAGGGCGTCCTGTATTATGTTAATAGCCAGAATGATAGGGCAGTATTTCAGCTAGTTATTCCGGACGCGTTGCGGTCATCAGCGTTAAAGCTTGCACATGCTTCAAAAATTGCAGGGCATCCGGGGATCTTTAAAACGCACTTAAAAGCAAAGTCTCTATTTTATTTTCCAGGACTACTTTCTGAGGTAATCAATTTCGTGAAGTCGTGCCCTCGTTGCCAGAGGAGGAAAGGCACCCTTAAGGTACAAGCCCCACTTCAGGAATTCCCTGAAATTCGTGAACCGTTAGATCGTGTGGGGGCCGATCTGATTGATTTACACCACAGTCATTCAGGTAACAGATATGTGTTGGTACTAGTTGACCATCTGTCTAGATACACTACACTAGTTGCATTACCTCAGAAGGATTCTCGTACGGTTGCAGATGCGTTCTTGCGTAGGTTCGTTACTGTATTCGGACCTCCTAAAGTTTTAGTCTCTGACCGGGGTCAAGAATTCAATGGGAATATATTTAGAGAAGTTTGTAAGATTTTAGAGACAACTTCGGCTTTTACAACGGCCTACCACCCACAAGCAAACGGAATGACGGAACGGACTAATCGTTCAGTCAAGGATATGCTTGCAATCCTTGCTGAACATGATGCAAACACCTGGGATGAACACCTACCCTATGTTCAGTTCGCCTTGAATACTGCCATCCACCAATCAATTAACACCCAACCACTTCATTTGTTTACTGGTAATTCATGCAATTTCCCCTCAGGTCTGCTTAACAGACATAATGTTGCATACGGGGAGGACTATCCTTCAGAGGTCCTTGGTAAAATGAGAAATGCATGGAATATTGCAGCTGAAGCGTCCAAGAAGGCACGGACTCGGTATGCTCATTTTTATGACAAGAAAGTGCGCCCTCTTGAGTTGAAGGAAGGAAGCCTCGTATTGAGAGTGAATGAGGCTGCGCCCGCCAATCAGAGCAGGAAACTAGCTCCGAGGTGGCGAGGACCCTATAGAGTAATTAAAAGGGCGGGGCCGGTTAATCTTGTTATAAAAGGAGTGTTCGAGGACCAGGTGGAAAGGACAATTCACGTGAATAAATTGAAACATTATCATGCTAGAGAGGAATTAGAACTGCCTTCAGCGGGTCTAGTTCCTGACTCAGCAGTGCTGACTCATGGCTTCACCGACGAGTCAGAAGATGAGGATGACCCTCTGTCATCGCTCATCAGTAGTCAGGTGCAGTCTCGCCACCCTATGGTGACGAGATCTCGCGCTATACAGTAAAGTAACTTCCTTGGTTAGTATAATTTAGTGTTCATTAGATTTTCCTGTAAAGGCAATGAGATGTACTATGTCTATACTTAACTCAGGTAGCAACTTTTACCGTGCTCTGGGGTTCCACCTCCACCAAACCCAGAGTATATCTATGCTTCCGCTGTGTTGTGTCTGTCTGTTCCCAGGTCTGATTGGTACACCGACCCAGTTGTTCCAGCCACACGTGAACCCTTGTCTGTAAAGACCGAGGGGGGAGGCACGTTACACAAGCCCTCCCCCCACCAGACCCAGTAACCCATACATCAGTTACTTTGGGGATAAGTGACTGTCCAAGAGTCACCCGGCCGACGCCTCACGTCACTAACGAGGTTGTCAGGGCCAGCGAGCTGTCCACATTATAGCAGTCACCGGAGGTGCCATACAACGCCGGGGTAGCTGTCTCGAGATCACCACTACCCACCTGCTGCGTCATCAAGACTGCAGCCATTCCAGCAGTGTTGGAGGAGAGGTCAAGAAATGGAAAGCGCGTAGCAGTACTCAAGAATTTCGCCGGAAGATTAATGATTACGTCATCTGAAGTAACAAGAAAGCAGAAGTAAGGCGGTCACAGGTGGAAGGCACGGTTTCCCTACAGAGTACCGGGACTCGCCAATAGAAGGTCGCAAAATTGTCTCCTTTGGCCTAAAGTCGGCGGTACGAGGGTATACACAGTTGGTGTTTACGGCCTAGTAACCTGGGGACATCAAGAAACGCCTGAGATGACGTGAGCAATGATGGAAGACGAGATTCACCTGTTCTGCAAACAAGCAACCCGCCTCTACGACCTTCTGACACCACTCCTGCTAAGAGACACTGTTGGTACATCCAGTTCTGCTCTGCTGTGGTCATCTGCGACGACAAGTTTAACATCAAGACTGCCGTGTGAACTGTGATTGATATGAAGGCGTGTGGACTGTCGAGAGCAAGATTAATGGCCGAAGTAACAGTATTCTACAGCTGTCACTTGGCACTCCGCTCTACTACACTCTGTCGTCATTCAGTAGTACCGGATGGGAGTACAAGAGGACCAGGTATTGATGTCTACACATGAGAAGAAGCAAGATCGACATCGTCATCGACTACATTCAGCATCCAGCAGCATCGATTTTTTTTTCGATTACTCAATATGAACAATTGATACAAACAACAAAGTGGCTCTGAACATCTGTGTAAAGAACATCTGGACACTTTTGTTTAAATGTTGAAAAACAGAGTTAGA
Organism: Procambarus clarkii; assembly: GCF_040958095.1. Taxonomy (NCBI): domain Eukaryota; kingdom Metazoa; phylum Arthropoda; class Malacostraca; order Decapoda; family Cambaridae; genus Procambarus; species Procambarus clarkii. Next base: position 701,171 of record NC_091200.1, read on the forward strand.
ATCAATTCTTTATAAATGTTGAAAAACAGATTTAAAATAATTATGGTATAATATATGAAAATTTTACTCTATAAATTGGTCAGTAATCAAAATCGAAGCCCCTGTGTAATTGTCTCAGCCCAGAACAAACGGTTATGGAAAATTATGTTGTGCTATTTTTGCAGAATGTTTGAACACAGGAGAGGCGGACCAATATAAACATTGACACTTCTAGTGAGTGAGAACACTTGGCTGTGCAGTCAGCTGAAACCTGTGATATAGTATAGGATTTTTTTTATATTTTTTTAGATAGATGTAATAAACGTTAGGTGTGTTCCTTAGCATGTCAAGGTTGACATTGATGGGGAGTGGTTAGTACACGGATGAGTACTTGATAGTTCCGTAGTACGCTCCCGGATGACTGAAAGTTCAGTCTGATGATATAACGTTAATGTTTATGTTTGAGCACGGTGTGGCCGGCTCTAGAGGACACATGGACTTGGCTAGTGAAGAGCCAAGAGAGTTTAATAGCTAGTTTTTGATGGTAGAGTAGGGACATGTTATTTAGCTATGTCAGTAAGGATAGGATGTATGTTTCCTGATATTAGAGGATTGCTGTCAGTTGACAGCTGAGAAATTTATGAAATATGAACATGTTCATTATGATGTTGGACTATTATTTGTCAAATTTTATTAGTTAGGTTAGCTTTTGTTTGTGGCATGAGTTGAATTGTGGGTTTGGATACTAAACCTCGTGAATTTTAACAAATTAACAAGGTTTACTAAGTGCTTGTGCGGGGGGGTTGTAACAAACTAGGCTGTTGTAAGAATTATCCAGAGTGGTTTATCGACAAAAGAGAATGGGAAGCTGAGCCGCATGGTGACCTGACCCCCAGGGGGATTCGCGGTGGAAATAACCGACGCGTTGTTCATAGCTGCGTATAATGAATCATCCTATAGTATTCAGCAATTTAGAGAAAATTAGCCTTTATTCATTTTGCATTAAAATTGTATTGTATAATAGTACTGGATACAATATCAAGAGTATTCTAATTATTGAGTTTAAGTCACCATCAGTGACGTCACGAATCGGATCTAACTTTTAAGGCGGAGTGACCGGCGGTCATAGGTCATCAGGGGTTGACAGGTCTACTATTTCTACTATTTCTACAAGTTTTAATAACCATTTTTGTGATCGGGAACAGCTCTGCCGTTAGATGTTTGTAATTTAATTCAGTAAAATAATTCAACCAGTCTGGATCAATTCAGTATAAACAGAGGATAATTGTTATAACTTAACCTTGCTAAAGTAACTGGGTAAGCGATGCGGAACAATACAATACTCTGTCTGGGGTAGTCCAGACAAGGAAAAAATCAGTGTGGTCACGGAAGCAGCTGGGATAAGAGGTCAACATCTTACCTCTCCCCAAGAACAGCCCCAACACCTAGAGCTGTGGTCGCCCAAGGTATAGTTGCTATTGTTAAGTATAGAAATAGTCTCATTTGCCACTCAGGTCAAGTAGGGAGTGTTAAAGTGATAGGGAGTGAACATATTTAGATTTTGTTTTAGTTTTCTTTTAATAAATTAAATTTGTTATTAATTTGCATTTTATTGTTTCCATGTGTTTTATGTGTATACTTGTCCTGGTCACGTGGTCCACACGAGGCAGAGTTGCATTGGGCGCCGATTCTAACATCGAATCGGAATTATCATTACCGTGTAATTTATTCCACACTCAAGGTCATCGTTTATAGTGGGGATCAAGCCCCTAGGTTGATTAATTAGCGTGATCGATCCAGACCTCGATCATTGCTCTTGTATTACTGGTCTGGTGGTGGCAGCAGAGGTGACTCTAGGGTTTTGTTCAGAGCTTAGGTCACGTCATACTGGGTGTAGAATCCTAAGTCGGTCAATCGTCTTAGGACCACGTGGCGTGGAGTTGGCTTTGGTAAAAGTTTTGGAGTCCCTGGGTTTAGAAATAAAAGTAAGAATACGGGTAGAGGGAGTAGAAAGAAGGAAGTAAAGAGAGGGGAAACCCAAACCCGTGTTACAATTTTAGACATTTTGAAAACTGCAGAGGGGTTTGGGCAAAATATGACCCATCGCCGTTTACAGTAATTGGCATTTTTTCGGTATGAAACGTCGTAATTTGAAACTGAAAATAGGTGCAGAGAGTCAGAATTCGGATAAAAAATCACGCTCAGGAGTCAAATTTCCGACATTTCAGACATTTTGAAAACTGCAGGGGGGTTTGGGCAAAATATGACCCATCGCCGTTTTCAGAAATTGGCATATTTTCGGTATAAAAAGTCGTAATTTGAAACTGAAAATAGGTGCAGAGAGTCAGAACTCGGATAAAAAATCACGCTCAGAAGTCAAATTTCCGACATTTTTAGACATTTTGAAAACTGCAGGGGGGTTTGGGCAAAATATGACCCATCGCCGTTTACAGTAATTGGCATATTTTCGGTATGAAACTTCGTAATTTGAAACTGAAAAAAGGTGCAGAGAGTCAGAATTCGGCTCAAAAATCACGCTCAGGAGTCAAATTTCCGACATTTCCGACATTTTGAAAACTGCAGGGGGGTTTGGGCAAAATATGACCCATCGCCGTTTTCAGTAATTGGCATATTTTCGGTATAAAAAGTCGTAATTTGAAACTGAAAATAGGTGCAGAGAGTCAGAATTCGGATAAAAAATCACGCTCAGGAGTCAAATTTCCGACATTTCAGACATTTTGAAAACTGCAGAGGGGTTTGGGCAAAATATGACCCATCGCCGTTTACAGTAATTGGCATTTTTTCGGTATGAAACGTCGTAATTTGAAACTGAAAATAGGTGCAGAGAGTCAGAATTCGGATAAAAAATCACGTTCTGGAGTTAAATTTCCGACATTTTAGACATTTTGAAAACTGCAGAGGGGTTTGGGCAAAATATGACCCATCGCCGTTTACAGTAATTGGCATTTTTTCGGTATGAAACGTCGTAATTTGAAACTGAAAATAGGTGCAGAGAGTCAGAATTCGGATAAAAAATCACGCTCAAGAGTCAAATTTCCGACATTTCAGACATTTTGAAAACTGCAGGGGGGATTGGGCAAAATATGACCCATCGCCGTTTTCAGAAATTGGCATATTTTCGGTATAAAAAGTCGTAATTTGAAACTGAAAATAGGTGCAGAGAGTCAGAACTCGGATAAAAAATCACGCTCAGAAGTCAAATTTCCGACATTTTTAGACATTTTGAAAACTGCAGGGGGGTTTGGGCAAAATATGACCCATCGCCGTTTACAGTAATTGGCATATTTTCGGTATGAAACTTCGTAATTTGAAACTGAAAAAAGGTGCAGAGAGTCAGAATTCGGCTCAAAAATCATGCTCAGGAGTCAAATTTCCGACATTTCAGACATTTTAAAAACTGCAGGGGGTTTGGGCAAAATATGACCCATCGCCGTTTTCAGTAATTGGCATATTTCCGGCATGAAACGTCGCAATTTGAAACTGAAAATAGGTGCAGAGAGTCAGAATTCGGCTCAAAAATCACGCTCCGGAGTCAAATTTCCGACATTTCAGACGTTTTGAAAACTGCAGGGGGGTTTCGGCAAAATATTACCCATCGCCGTTTTCAGTAATTGGCATATTTTCGGTATAAAAATTCGTAATTTGAAACTGAAAATAGGTGCAGAGAGTCAGAATTCGGCTCAAAAATCACGCTCAGGAGTCAAATTTCCGACATTTCAGACATTTTAAAAACTGCAGGGGGGTTTGGGCAAAATATGACCCATCGCTGTTCACAGTAATTGGTATATTTCCGGTATAAAACGTCGCAATTTGAAACTGAAAATAGGTGCAGAGAGTCAGAATTCGGCTCAAAAATCACGCTCAGGAGTCAAATTACCGACATTTCAGACATTTTGAAAACTGCAGGGGGTTTGGGCAAAATATGACCCATCGCCGTTTTCAGTAATTGGCATATTTTCGGTATGAAACTTCGTAATTTGAAACTAAGAATAGGTGCAGAGAGACAGAATTCGGCTCAAAAATCACGCTCAGGAGTCAAATTTCCGACATTTCAGACATTTTAAAAACTGCAGGGGGGTTTGGGCAAAATATGACCCCATCGCCGTTTTCAGTAATTGGCATATTTTCGGTATGAGACGTCGTAATTTGAAACTGAAAATAGGTGCAGAGAGTCAGAATTCGGCTCAAAAATCACGCTCAGGAGTCAAATTTTCGATATTTCAGACATTTTGAAAACTGCAGGGGGCTTTGGGCAAAATATGACCCATCGCCGTTTTCAGTAATTGGCATATTTTCGGTATAAAAATTCGTAATTTGAAACTGAAAATAGGTGCAGAGAGTCAGAATTCGGATAAAAAATCACGCTCTGGAGTTAAATTTCCGACATTTCAGACATTTTGAAAACTGCAGAGGGGTTTGGGCAAAATATGACCCATCGCCGTTTACAGTAATTGGCATTTTTTCGGTATGAAACGTCGTAATTTGAAACTGAAAATAGGTGCAGAGAGTCAGAATTCGGCTCAAAAATCACGCTCAGGAGTCAAATTTCCGACATTTCAGACATTTTGAAAACTGCAGGGGGGTTTGGGCAAAATATGACCCATCGCCGTTTTCAGAAATTGGCATATTTTCGGTATAAAAAGTCGTAATTTGAAACTGAAAATAGGTGCAGAGAGTCAGAACTCGGATAAAAAATCACGCTCAGAAGTCAAATTTCCGACATTTTTAGACATTTTGAAAACTGCAGGGGGGTTTGGGCAAAATATGACCCATCGCCGTTTACAGTAATTGGCATATTTTCGGTATGAAACTTCGTAATTTGAAACTGAAAAAAGGTGCAGAGAGTCAGAATTCGGCTCAAAAATCATGCTCAGGAGTCAAATTTCCGACATTTCAGACATTTTAAAAACTGCAGGGGGTTTGGGCAAAATATGACCCATCGCCGTTTTCAGTAATTGGCATATTTCCGGCATGAAACGTCGCAATTTGAAACTGAAAATAGGTGCAGAGAGTCAGAATTCGGCTCAAAAATCACGCTCCGGAGTCAAATTTCCGACATTTCAGACGTTTTGAAAACTGCAGGGGGGTTTCGGCAAAATATTACCCATCGCCGTTTTCAGTAATTGGCATATTTTCGGTATAAAAATTCGTAATTTGAAACTGAAAATAGGTGCAGAGAGTCATAATTCGGATAAAAAATCACGCTCAGGAGTCAAATTTCCGACATTTCAGACATTTTAAAAACTGCAGGGGGGTTTGGGCAAAATATGACCCATCGCTGTTCACAGTAATTGGTATATTTCCGGTATAAAACGTCGCAATTTGAAACTGAAAATAGGTGCAGAGAGTCAGAATTCGGCTCAAAAATCACGCTCAGGAGTCAAATTACCGACATTTCAGACATTTTGAAAACTGCAGGGGGTTTGGGCAAAATATGACCCATCGCCGTTTTCAGTAATTGGCATATTTTCGGTATGAAACTTCGTAATTTGAAACTAAGAATAGGTGCAGAGAGACAGAATTCGGCTCAAAAATCACGCTCAGGAGTCAAATTTCCGACATTTCAGACATTTTAAAAACTGCAGGGGGGTTTGGGCAAAATATGACCCCATCGCCGTTTTCAGTAATTGGCATATTTTCGGTATGAGACGTCGTAATTTGAAACTGAAAATAGGTGCAGAGAGTCAGAATTCGGCTCAAAAATCACGCTCAGGAGTCAAATTTTCGATATTTCAGACATTTTGAAAACTGCAGGGGGGTTTGGGCAAAATATGACCCATCGCCGTTTTCAGTAATTGGCATATTTTCGGTATAAAAAGTCGTAATTTGAAACTGAAAATAGGTGCAGAGAGTCAGAATTCGGATAAAAAATCACGCTCTGGAGTTAAATTTCCGACATTTCAGACATTTTGAAAACTGCAGAGGGGTTTGGGCAAAATATGACCCATCGCCGTTTACAGTAATTGGCATTTTTTCGGTATGAAACGTCGTAATTTGAAACTGAAAATAGGTGCAGAGAGTCAGAATTCGGCTCAAAAATCACGCTCAGGAGTCAAATTTCCGACATTTCAGACATTTTGAAAACTGCAGGGGGGTTTGGGCAAAATATGACCCATCGCCGTTTTCAGAAATTGGCATATTTTCGGTATAAAAAGTCGTAATTTGAAACTGAAAATAGGTGCAGAGAGTCAGAACTCGGATAAAAAATCACGCTCAGAAGTCAAATTTCCGACATTTCAGACATTTTGAAAACTGCAGGGGGGTTTGGGCAAAATATGACCCTTCGCCGTTTACAGTAATTGGCATATTTTCGGTATGAAACTTCGTAATTTGAAACTGAAAAAAGGTGCAGAGATTCAGAATTCGGCTCAAAAATCACGATCAGGAGTCAAATTTCTGACATTTCCGACATTTTAAAAACTGCAGGGGGGTTTGGGCAAAATATGACCCATCGCCGTTTTCAGTAATTGGCATATTTTCGGTATAAAAAGTCGTACTTTGAAACTGAAAATAGGTGCAGGGAGTCAGAATTCGGATAAAAAATCACGCTCAGGAGTCAAATTTCCGATATTTCAGACATTTTGAAAACTGCAGAGGGGTTTGGGCAAAATATGACCCATCGCCGTTTACAGTAATTGGCATTTTTTCGGTATGAAACGTCGTAATTTGAAACTGAAAATAGGTGCAGAGAGTCAGAATTCAGCTCAAAAATCACGCTCAGGAGTCAAATTTCCGACATTTCCGACATTTTAAAAACTGCAGGGTGTTTGGGCAAAATATGACCCATCGCCGTTTTCAGTAATTGGTATATTTCCGGTATAAAACGTCGCAATTTGAAACTGAAAATAGGTGCAGAGAGTCAGAATTCGGCTCAAAAATCACGCTCAGGAGTCAAATTACCGACATTTCAGACATTTTGAAAACTGCAGGGGGGTTTGGGCAAAATATGACCCATCGCCGTTTTCAGTAATTGGCATATTTTCGGTATAAAAATTCGTAATTTGAAACTGAAAATAGGTGCAGAGAGTCAGAATTCGGCTCAAAAATCACGCTCAGGAGTCAAATTTCCGACATTTCAGACATTTTAAAAACTGCAGGGGGGTTTGGGCAAAATATGACCCATCGCCGTTTTCAGTAATTGGCATATTTCCGGTATGAAACGTCGCAATTTGAAACTGAAAATAGGTGCATAGAGTCAGAATTCGGCGCAGAAATCACGCTCAGGAGTCAAATTTCCGACATTTCAGACATTTTGAAAACTGCAGGGGGGGTTTGGGCAAAATATGACCCATCGCCGTTTTCAGTAATTGGCATATTTTCGGTATAAAAATTCGTAATTTGAAACTGAAAATAGGCGCAGAGAGTCAGAATTCGGCTCAAAAATCACGCTCAGGAGTCAAATTTCCGACATTTCAGACATTTTAAAAACTGCAGGGGGTTTGGGCAAAATATGACCCATCGCCGTTTTCAGTAATTGGCATATTTCCAATATGAAACGTCGCAATTTGAAACTGAAAATAGGTGCAGAGAGTCAGAATTCGGCCCAAAAATCACGCTCAGGAGTCAAATTTCCGACATTTCAGACATTTTGAAAACTGCAGGGGGGTTTGGGCAAAATATGACCCATCGCCGTTTACAGTAATTGGCATATTTTCGGTATAAAAAGTCATAATTTGAAACTGAAAATAGGTGCAGAGAGTCAGAATTCGGCTCAAAAATCACGCCTAGGAGTCAAATTTCCGACATTTTAGACATTTTAAAAACTGCAGGGGGGTTTGGGCAAAATATGACCCATCGCCGTTTTCAGTAATTGGCATATTTTCGGTATGAAACGTCGTAATTTGAAACTAAAAATAGGTGCAGAGAGACAGAATTCGGCTCAAAAATCACGCTCAGGAGTCAAATTTCCGACATTTCAGACATTTTAAAAACTGCAGGGGGGTTTGGGCAAAATATGACCCCATTGCTGTTTTAAGTAATTGGCATATTTTCGGTATGAAACGTCGTAATTTGAAACTGAAAATAGGTGAAGAAAGTCAGAATTCGGCTCAAAAATCACGCTCAGGAGTCAAATTTCCAACATTTCTGACATTTTAAAAACTGCAGGGGGGTTTGGGCAAAATATGACCCATCACACTTTTCAGTAATTGGCATATTTTCGGTATGAAACGTCGTAATTTGAAACTGAAAATAGGTGAAGAGAGTCAGAATTCGGCTCAGAAATCACGCTCAGGAGTCAAATTTCCGACATTTCCGACATTTTAAAAACTGCAGGGGGGTTTGGGCAAAATATGACCCATCACACTTTTAAGTAATTGGCATATTTTCGGTATAAAAAGTCGTAATTTGAAACTGAAAAAAGGTGCAGAGAGTCATAATTCGGATAAAAAATCACGCTCAGGAGTCAAATTTCCGACATTTCAGACATTTTGAAAACTGCAGAGGGGTTTGGGCAAAATATGACCCATCGCCGTTTACAGTAATTGGCATTTTTTCGGTATGAAACGTCGTAATTTGAAACTGAAAATAGGTGCAGAGAGTCAGAATTCGGCTCAAAAATCACGCTCAGGAGTCAAATTTCCAACATTTCAGACATTTTAAAAACTGCAGGGGGGTTTGGGCAAAATATGACCCATCGCCGTTTTCAGTAATTGGCATATTTTCGGTATGAAACGTCGTAATTTGAAACTAAAAATAGGTGCAGAGAGACAGAATTCGGCTCAAAAATCACGCTCAGGAGTCAAATTTCCGACATTTCAGACATTTTAAAAACTGCAGGGGGGTTTGGGGAAAATATGACCCAATCGCTATTTTCAGTAATTGGCATATTTTAGGTATGAAACGTCGTAATTTGAAACTGAAAATAGGTGCAGAGAGACAGAATTCGGCTCAAAAATCACGCTCAGGAGTCAAATTTCCGACATTTCAGACATTTTGAAAACTGCAGGGGGGTTTGGGCAAAATATGACCCATCGCCGTTTACAGTAATTGGCATATTTTCGGTATGAAACTTCGTAATTTGAAACTGATAATAGGTGCAGAGAGTCGGAATTCGGCTCAAAAATCACGCTCAGGAGTCAAATTTCCGACATTTCCGACATTTTAAAAACTGCAGGGGGGTTTGGGCAAAATATGACCCATCGCACTTTTCAGTAATTGGCATATTTTCGGTATGAAACTTCGTAATTTGAAACTGAAAATAGGTGCAGAGAGTCAGAATTCGGCTCAAAAATCACGCTCAGGAGTCAAATTTCCGACATTTCAGACATTTTAAAAACTGCAGGGGGTTTGGGCAAAATATGACCCATCGCCGTTTTCAGTAATTGGCATATTTCCAATATGAAACGTCGCAATTTGAAACTGAAAATAGGTGCAGAGAGTCAGAATTCGGCCCAAAAATCACGCTCAGGAGTCAAATTTCCGACATTTCAGACATTTTGAAAACTGCAGGGGGGTTTGGGCAAAATATGACCCATCGCCGTTTTCAGTAATTGGCATATTTTCGGTATAAAAAGTCATAATTTGAAACTGAAAATAGGTGCAGAGAGTCAGAATTCGGCTCAAAAATCACGCTCAGGAGTCAAATTTCCGACATTTCAGACATTTTAAAAACTGCAGGGGGGTTTGGGCAAAATATGACCCATCGCTGTTTTCAGTAATTGGCATATTTTCGGTATGAAACGTCGTAATTTGAAACTAAAAATAGGTGCAGAGAGACAGAATTCGGCTCAAAAATCACGCTCAGGAGTCAAATTTCCGACATTTCAGACATTTTAAAAACTGCAGGGGGGTTTGGGCAAAATATGACCCCATTGCTGTTTTCAGTAATTGGCATATTTTCGGTATGAAACGTCGTAATTTGAAACTGAAAATAGGTGAAGAGAGTCAGAATTCGGCTCAAAAATCACGCTCAGGAGTCAAATTTCCAACATTTCCGACATTTTAAAAACTGCAGGGGGGTTTGGACAAAATATGACCCATCACACTTTTCAGTAATTGGCATATTTTCGGTATGAAACGTCGTAATTTGAAACTGAAAATAGGTGAAGAGAGTCAGAATTCGGCTCAAAAATCACGCTCAGGAGTCAAATTTCCGACATTTCCGACATTTTAAAACCTACAGGGGGGTTTGGGCAAAATATGACCCATCACACTTTTCAGTAATTGGCATATTTTCGGTATGAAACGTCGTAATTTGAAACTGAAAATAGGTGCAGAGAGTCATAATTCGGCTAAAAAATCACGCTCAGGAGTCAAATTTTCGACATTTCAGACATTTTGAAAACTGCAGGGGGGTTTGGGCAAAATATGACCCATCGCCGTTTTCAGTAATTGGCATATTTTCGGTATAAAAAGTCGTAATTTGAAACTGAAAATAGGTGCAGAGAGTCAGAATTCGGATAAAAAATCACGCTCAGGAGTCAAATTTCCGACATTTCAGACATTTTGAAAACTGCAGAGGGGTTTGGGCAAAATATGACCCATCGCCGTTTACAGTAATTGGCATTTTTTCGGTATGAAACGTCGTAATTTGAAACTGAAAATAGGTGCAGAGAGTCAGAATTCGGCTCAAAAATCACGCTCAGGAGTCAAATTTCCAACATTTCAGACATTTTAAAAACTGCAGGGGGGTTTGGGCAAAATATGACCCATCGCCGTTTTCAGTAATTGGCATATTTTCGGTATGAAACGTCGTAATTTGAAACTAAAAATAGGTGCAGAGAGACAGAATTCGGCTCAAAAATCACGCTCAGGAGTCAAATTTCCGACATTTCAGACATTTTAAAAACTGCAGGGGGGTTTGGGCAAAATATGACCCATCGCTGTTTTCAGTAATTGGCATATTTTCGGTATGAAACGTCGTAATTTGAAACTAAAAATAGGTGCAGAGAGACAGAATTCGGCTCAAAAATCACGCTCAGGAGTCAAATTTCCGACATTTCAGACATTTTAAAAACTGCAGGGGGGTTTGGGCAAAATATGACCCCATTGCTGTTTTCAGTAATTGGCATATTTTCGGTATGAAACGTCGTAATTTGAAACTGAAAATAGGTGAAGAAAGTCAGAATTCGGCTCAAAAATCACGCTCAGGAGTCAAATTTCCAACATTTCTGACATTTTAAAAACTGCAGGGGGGTTTGGGCAAAATATGATCCATCACACTTTTCAGTAATTGGCATATTTTCGGTATGAAATGTCGTAATTTGAAACTGAAAATAGGTGAAGAGAGTCAGAATTCGGCTCAGAAATCACGCTCAGGAGTCAAATTTCCGACATTTCCGACATTTTAAAAACTGCAGGGGGGTTTGGGCAAAATATGACCCATCACACTTTTCAGTAATTGGCATATTTTCGGTATAAAAAGTCGTAATTTGAAACTGAAAAAAGGTGCAGAGAGTCATAATTCGGATAAAAAATCACGCTCAGGAGTCAAATTTCCGACATTTCAGACATTTTAAAAACTGCAGGGGGGTTTGGGCAAAATATGACCCATCGCCGTTTTCAGTAATTGGCATATTTTCGGTATGAAACGTCGTAATTTGAAACTGAAAATAGGTGAAGAGAGTCAGAATTCGGCTCAGAAATCACGCTCAGGAGTCAAATTTCCGACATTTCCGACATTTTAAAAACTGCAGAGGGGTTTGGGCAAAATATGACCCATCGCCGTTTACAGTAATTGGCATTTTTTCGGTATGAAACGTCGTAATTTGAAACTGAAAATAGGTGCAGAGAGTCAGAATTCGGCTCAAAAATCACGCTCAGGAGTCAAATTTCCAACATTTCAGACATTTTAAAAACTGCAGGGGGGTTTGGGCAAAATATGACCCATCGCCGTTTTCAGTAATTGGCATATTTTCGGTATGAAACGTCGTAATTTGAAACTAAAAATAGGTGCAGAGAGACAGAATTCGGCTCAAAAATCACGCTCAGGAGTCAAATTTCCGACATTTCAGACATTTTAAAAACTGCAGGGGGGTTTGGGGAAAATATGACCCAATCGCTATTTTCAGTAATTGGCATATTTTCGGTATGAAACGTTGTAATTTGAAACTGAAAATAGGTGCAGAGAGACAGAATTCGGCTCAAAAATCACGCTCAGGAGTCAAATTTCCGACATTTCAGACATTTTGAAAACTGCAGGGGGGTTTGGGCAAAATATGACCCATCGCCGTTTACAGTAATTGGCATATTTTCGGTATGAAACTTCGTAATTTGAAACTGATAATAGGTGCAGAGAGTCGGAATTCGGCTCAAAAATCACGCTCAGGAGTCAAATTTCCGACATTTCCGACATTTTAAAAACTGCAGGGGGGTTTGGGCAAAATATGACCCATCGCACTTTTCAGTAATTGGCATATTTTCGGAATGAAACTTAGTAATTTGAAACTGAAAATAGGTGCAGAGAGTCAGAATTCGGCTCAAAAATCACGCTCAGGAGTCAAATTTTCGACATTTCAGACATTTTGAAAACTGCAGGGGGGTTTGGGCAAAATATGACCCATCGCCGTTTTCAGTAATTGGCATATTTTCGGTATAAAAAGTCGTAATTTGAAACTGAAAATAGGTGCAGAGAGTCAGAATTCGGATAAAAAATCACGCTCAGGAGTCAAATTTCCGACATTTCAGACATTTTGAAAACTGCAGAGGGGGTTTGGGCAAAATATGACCCATCGCCGTTTACAGTAATTGGCATTTTTTCGGTATGAAACGTCGTAATTTGAAACTGAAAATAGGTGCAGAGAGTCAGAATTCGGCTCAAAAATCACGCTCAGGAGTCAAATTTCCGACATTTCAGACATATTTAAAACTGCAGGGGGGTTTGGGCAAAATATGACCCATCGCCGTTTTCAGAAATTGGCATATTTTCGGTATAAAAAGTCGTAATTTGAAACTGAAAATTGGTGCAGAGAGTCAGAAATCTGCTCAAAAATCACGCTCAGGAGTCAAATTTTCGACATTTCAGACATTTTGAAAACTGCAGGGGGGTTTGGGCAAAATATGACCCATCGCCGTTTTCAGTAATTGGCATATTTTCGGTATAAAAAGTCGTAATTTGAAACTGAAAATAGGTGCAGATAGTCAGAATTCGGATATAAAATCACGCTCTGGAGTTAAATTTCCGACATTTTAGACATTTTGAAAACTGCAGAGGGGTTTGGGCAAAATATGACCCATCGCCGTTTACAGTAATTGGCATTTTTTCGGTATGAAACGTCGTAATTTGAAACTGAAATTAGGTGCAGAGAGTCAGAATTCGGCTCAAAAATCACGCTCAGGAGTCAAATTTCCGACATTTCAGACATTTTAAAAACTGCAGGGGGGTTTGGGCAAAATGTGACCCATCGCCGTTTTCAGTAATTGGCATATTTTCGGTATAAAAATTCGTAATTTGAAACTGAAAATAGGTGCAGAGAGTCAGAATTCGGATAAAAAATCACGCTCTGGAGTTAAATTTCCGACATTTCAGACATTTTGAAAACTGCAGAGGGGTTTGGGCAAAATAAGACCCATCGCCGTTTACAGTAATTGGCATTTTTTCGGTATGAAACGTCGTAATTTGAAACTGAAAATAGGTGCAGAGAGTCAGAATTCGGCTCAAAAATCACGCTCAGGAGTCAAATTTCCGACATTTCAGACATTTTGAAAACTGCAGGGGGGTTTGGGCAAAATATGACCCATCGCCGTTTTCAGAAATTGGCATATTTTCGGTATAAAAATTCGTAATTTGAAACTGAAAATAGGTGCAGAGAGTCAGAACTCGGATAAAAAATCACGCTCAGAAGTCAAATTTCCGACATTTCAGACATTTTGAAAACTGCAGGGGGGTTTGGGCAAAATATGACCCTTCGCCGTTTACAGTAATTGGCTTATTTTCGGTATGAAACTTCGTAATTTGAAACTGAAAAAAGGTGCAGAGAGTCAGAATTCGGCTCAAAAATCACGATCAGGAGTCAAATTTCTGACATTTCCGACATTTTAAAAACTGCAGGGGGGTTTGGGCAAAATATGACCCATCGCCGTTTTCAGTAATTGGCATATTTTCGGTATAAAAAGTCGTACTTTGAAACTGAAAATAGGTGCAGAGAGTCAGAATTCGGATAAAAAATCACGCTCAGGAGTCAAATTTCCGATATTTCAGACATTTTGAAAACTGCAGAGGGGTTTGGGCAAAATATGACCCATCGCCGTTTACAGTAATTGGCATTTTTTCGGTATGAAACGTCGTAATTTGAAACTGAAAATAGGTGCAGAGAGTCAGAATTCAGCTCAAAAATCACGCTCAGGAGTCAAATTTCCGACATTTCCGACATTTTAAAAACTGCAGGGTGTTTGGGCAAAATATGACCCATCGCCGTTTTCAGTAATTGGTATATTTCCGGTATAAAACGTCGCAATTTGAAACTGAAAATAGGTGCAGAGAGTCAGAATTCGGCTCAAAAATCACGCTCAGGAGTCAAATTACCGACATTTCAGACATTTTGAAAACTGCAGGGGGGTTTGGGCAAAATATGACCCATCGCCGTTTTCAGTAATTGGCATATTTTCGGTATAAAAATTCGTAATTTGAAACTGAAAATAGGTGCAGAGAGTCAGAATTCGGCTCAAAAATCACGCTCAGGAGTCAAATTTCCGACATTTCAGACATTTTAAAAACTGCAGGGGGGTTTGGGCAAAATATGACCCATCGCCGTTTTCAGTAATTGGCATATTTCCGGTATGAAACGTCGCAATTTGAAACTGAAAATAGGTGCATAGAGTCAGAATTCGGCGCAGAAATCACGCTCAGGAGTCAAATTTCCGACATTTCAGACATTTTGAAAACTGCAGGGGGGTTTGGGCAAAATATGACCCATCGCCGTTTTCAGTAATTGGCATATTTTCGGTATAAAAATTCGTAATTTGAAACTGAAAATAGGCGCAGAGAGTCAGAATTCGGCTCAAAAATCACGCTCAGGAGTCAAATTTCCGACATTTCAGACATTTTAAAAACTGCAGGGGGTTTGGGCAAAATATGACCCATCGCCGTTTTCAGTAATTGGCATATTTCCAATATGAAACGTCGCAATTTGAAACTGAAAATAGGTGCTGAGAGTCAGAATTCGGCCCAAAAATCACGCTCAGGAGTCAAATTTCCGACATTTCAGACATTTTGAAAACTGCAGGGGGGTTTGGGCAAAATATGACCCATCGCCGTTTTCAGTAATTGGCATATTTTCGGTATAAAAAGTCATAATTTGAAACTGAAAATAGGTGCAGAGAGTCAGAATTCGGCTCAAAAATCACGCTCAGGAGTCAAATTTCCGACATTTCAGACATTTTAAAAACTGCAGGGGGGTTTGGGCAAAATATGACCCATCGCCGTTTTCAGTAATTGGCATATTTTCGGTATGAAACGTCGTAATTTGAAACTAAAAATAGGTGCAGAGAGACAGAATTCGGCTCAAAAATCACGCTCAGGAGTCAAATTTCCGACATTTCAGACATTTTAAAAACTGCAGGGGGGTTTGGGCAAAATATGACCCCATTGCTGTTTTCAGTAATTGGCATATTTTCGGTATGAAACGTCGTAATTTGAAACTGAAAATAGGTGAAGAGAGTCAGAATTCGGCTCAAAAATCACGCTCAGGAGTCAAATTTCCAACATTTCCGACATTTTAAAAACTGCAGGGGGGTTTGGACAAAATATGACCCATCACACTTTTCAGTAATTGGCATATTTTCGGTATGAAACGTCGTAATTTGAAACTGAAAATAGGTGAAGAGAGTCAGAATTCGGCTCAAAAATCACGCTCAGGAGTCAAATTTCCGACATTTCCGACATTTTAAAAACTACAGGGGGGTTTGGGCAAAATATGACCCATCACACTTTTCAGTAATTGGCATATTTTCGGTATGAAACGTCGTAATTTGAAACTGAAAATAGGTGCAGAGAGTCAGAATTCGGCTAAAAAATCACGCTCAGGAGTCAAATTTTCGACATTTCAGACATTTTGAAAACTGCAGGGGGGGGGTTTGGGCAAAATATGACCCATCGCCGTTTTCAGTAATTGGCATATTTTCGGTATAAAAAGTCGTAATTTGAAACTGAAAATAGGTGCAGAGAGTCAGAATTCGGATAAAAAATCATGCTCAGGAGTCAAATTTCCGACATTTCAGACATTTTGAAAACTGCAGAGGGGTTTGGGCAAAATATGACCCATCGCCGTTTACAGTAATAGGCATTTTTTCGGTATGAAACGTCGTAATTTGAAACTGAAAATAGGTGCAGAGAGTCAGAATTCGGCTCAAAAATCACGCTCTGGAGTCAAATTTCCAACATTTCAGACATTTTAAAAACTGCAGGGGGGTTTGGGCAAAATATGACCCATCGCCGTTTTCAGTAATTGGCATATTTTCGGTATGAAACGTCGTAATTTGAAACTAAAAATAGGTGCAGAGAGACAGAATTCGGCTCAAAAATCACGCTCAGGAGTCAAATTTCCGACATTTCAGACATTTTAAAAACTGCAGGGGGTTTGGGCAAAATATGACCCAATCGCTGTTTTCAGTAATTGGCATATTTTCGGTATGAAACGTCGTAATTTGAAACTGAAAATAGGTGCAGAGAGACAGAATTCGGCTCAAAAATCACGCTCAGGAGTCAAATTTCCGACATTTCAGACATTTTGAAAACTGCAGGGGGGTTTGGGCAAAATATGACCCATCGGCGTTTACAGTAATTGGCATATTTTCGGTATGAAACTTCGTAATTTGAAACTGAAAATAGGTGCAGAGAGTCAGAATTCGGCTCAAAAATCACGCTCAGGAGTCAAATTTTCGACATTTCAGACATTTTGAAAACTGCAGAGGGGGTTTGGGCAAAATATGACCCATCGCCGTTTACAGTAATTGGCATTTTTTCGGTACGAAACGTCGTAATTTGAAACTGAAAATAGGTGCAGAGAGTCAGAATTCGGCTCAAAAATCACGCTCAGGAGTCAAATTTCCGACATTTCAGACATATTTAATACTGCAGGGGGGTTTGGGCAAAATATGACCCATCGCCGTTTTCAGAAATTGGCATATTTTCGGTATAAAAAGTCGTAATTTGAAACTGAAAATTGGTGCAGAGAGTCAGAAATCGGCTCAAAAATCACGCTCAGGAGTCAAATTTTCGACATTTCAGACATTTTGAAAACTGCAGGGGGGTTTGGGCAAAATATGACCCATCGCCGTTTTCAGTAATTTTCATATTTTCGGTATAAAAAGTCGTAATTTGAAACTGAAAATAGGTGCAGAGAGTCAGAATTCGGATAAAAAATCACGCTCTGGAGTTAAATTTCCGACATTTTAGACATTTTGAAAACTGCAGAGGGGTTTGGGCAAAATATGACCCATCGCCGTTTACAGTAATTGGCATTTTTTCGGTATGAAACGTCGTAATTTGAAACTGAAATTAGGTGCAGAGAGTCAGAATTCGGCTCAAAAATCACGCTCAGGAGTCAAATTTCCGACATTTCAGACATTTTGAAAACTGCAGGGGGGTTTGGGCAAAATATGACCCATCGCCGTTTTCAGAAATTGGCATATTTTCGGTATAAAAAGTCGTAATTTGAAACTGAAAATAGGTGCAGAGAGTCAGAACTCGGATAAAAAATCACGCTCAGAAGTCAAATTTCCGACATTTCAGACATTTTGAAAACTGCAGGGGGGTTTGGGCAAAATATGACCCATCGCCGTTTACAGTAATTGGCATATTTTCGGTATGAAACTTCGTAATTTGAAACTGAAAAAAGGTGCAGAGAGTCAGAATTCGGCTCAAAAATCACAATCAGGAGTCAAATTTCCGACATTTCCGACATTTTAAAAACTGCAGGGGGGTTTGGGCAAAATATGACCCATCACACTTTTCAGTAATTGGCATATTTTCGGTATGAAACTTCGTAATTTGAAACTGAAAATAGGTGCAGAGAGTCAGAATTCGGCTCAAAAATCACGCTCAGGAGTCAAATTTTCGACATTTCAGACATTTTGAAAACTGCAGGGGGGTTTGGGCAAAATATGACCCATCGCCGTTTTCAGTAATTGGCATATTTTCGGTATAAAAATTCGTAATTTGAAACTGAAAATAGGCGCAGAGAGTCAGAATTCGGCTCAAAAATCACGCTCAGGAGTCAAATTTCCGACATTTCAGACATTTTAAAAACTGCAGGGGGTTTGGGCAAAATATGACCCATCGCCGTTTTCAGTAATTGGCATATTTCCAATATGAAACGTCGCAATTTGAAACTGAAAATAGGTGCAGAGAGTCAGAATTCGGCCCAAAAATCACGCTCAGGAGTCAAATTTCCGACATTTCAGACATTTTGAAAACTGCAGGGGGGTTTGGGCAAAATATGACCCATCGCCGTTTTCAGTAATTGGCATATTTTCGGTATAAAAAGTCATAATTTGAAACTGAAAATAGGTGCAGAGAATCAGAATTCGGCTCAAAAATCACGCTCAGGAGTCAAATTTCCGACATTTCCGACATTTTAAAAACTGCAGGGGGGTTTGGGCAAAATATGACCCATCGCCGTTTTCAGTAATTGGCATATTTTCGGTATGAAACGTCGTAATTTGAAACTAAAAATAGGTGCAGAGAGACAGAATTCGGCTCAAAAATCACGCTCAGGAGTCAAATTTCCGACATTTCAGACATTTTAAAAACTGCAGGGGGGTTTGGGCAAAATATGACCCCATTGCTGTTTTCAGTAATTGGCATATTTTCGGTATGAAACGTCGTAATTTGAAACTGAAAATAGGTGAAGAGAGTCAGAATTCGGCTCAAAAATCACGCTCAGGAGTCAAATTTCCAACATTTCCGACATTTTAAAAACTGCAGGGGGGTTTGGACAAAATATGACCCATCACACTTTTCAGTAATTGGCATATTTTCGGTATGAAACGTCGTAATTTGAAACTGAAAATAGGTGAAGAGAGTCAGAATTCGGCTCAAAAATCACGCTCAGGAGTCAAATTTCCGACATTTCCGACATTTTAAAAACTGCAGGGGGGTTTTGGCAAAATATGACCCATCACACTTTTCAGTAATTGGCATATTTTCGGTATGAAACGTCGTAATTTGAAACTGAAAATAGGTGCAGAGAGTCAGAATTCGGCTCAAAAATCACGCTCAGGAGTCAAATTTTCGACATTTCAGACATTTTGAAAACTGCAGGGGGGTTTGGGCAAAATATGACCCATCGCCGTTTTCAGTAATTGGCATATTTTCGGTATAAAAATCGTAATTTGAAACTGAAAATAGGTGCAGAGAGTCAGAATTCGGCTCAAAAATCACGCTCAGGAGTCAAATTTCCGACATTTCAGACATTTTGAAAACTGCAGAGGGGTTTGGGCAAAATATGACCCATCGCCGTTTACAGTAATTGGCATTTTTTCGGTATGAAACGTCGTAATTTGAAACTGAAAATAGGTGCATAGAGTCAGAATTCGGCGCAGAAATCACGCTCAGGAGTCAAATTTCCGACATTTCAGACATTTTGAAAACTGCAGGGGGGTTTGGGCAAAATATGACCCATCGCCGTTTTCAGTAATTGGCATATTTTCGGTATAAAAATTCGTAATTTGAAACTGAAAATAGGCGCAGAGAGTCAGAATTCGGCTCAAAAATCACGCTCAGGAGTCAAATTTCCGACATTTCAGACATTTTAAAAACTGCAGGGGGTTTGGGCAAAATATGACCCATCGCCGTTTTCAGTAATTGGCATATTTCCAATATGAAACGTCGCAATTTGAAACTGAAAATAGGTGCAGAGAGTCAGAATTCGGCCCAAAAATCACGCTCAGGAGTCAAATTTCCGACATTTCAGACATTTTGAAAACTGCAGGGGGGTTTGGGCAAAATATGACCCATCGCCGTTTTCAGTAATTGGCATATTTTCGGTATAAAAAGTCATAATTTGAAACTGAAAATAGGTGCAGAGAGTCAGAATTCGGCTCAAAAATCACGCTCAGGAGTCAAATTTCCGACATTTCAGACATTTTAAAAACTGCAGGGGGGTTTGGGCAAAATATGACCCATCGCTGTTTTCAGTAATTGGCATATTTTCGGTATGAAACGTCGTAATTTGAAACTAAAAATAGGTGCAGAGAGACAGAATTCGGCTCAAAAATCACGCTCAGGAGTCAAATTTCCGACATTTCAGACATTTTAAAAACTGCAGGGGGGTTTGGGCAAAATATGACCCCATTGCTGTTTTCAGTAATTGGCATATTTTCGGTATGAAACGTCGTAATTTGAAACTGAAAATAGGTGAAGAGAGTCAGAATTCGGCTCAAAAATCACGCTCAGGAGTCAAATTTCCAACATTTCCGACATTTTAAAAACTGCAGGGGGGTTTGGACAAAATATGACCCATCACACTTTTCAGTAATTGGCATATTTTCGGTATGAAACGTCGTAATTTGAAACTGAAAATAGGTGAAGAGAGTCAGAATTCGGCTCAAAAATCACGCTCAGGAGTCAAATTTCCGACATTTCCGACATTTTAAAACCTACAGGGGGGTTTGGGCAAAATATGACCCATCACACTTTTCAGTAATTGGCATATTTTCGGTATGAAACGTCGTAATTTGAAACTGAAAATAGGTGCAGAGAGTCATAATTCGGCTAAAAAATCACGCTCAGGAGTCAAATTTTCGACATTTCAGACATTTTGAAAACTGCAGGGGGGTTTGGGCAAAATATGACCCATCGCCGTTTTCAGTAATTGGCATATTTTCGGTATAAAAAGTCGTAATTTGAAACTGAAAATAGGTGCAGAGAGTCAGAATTCGGATAAAAAATCACGCTCAGGAGTCAAATTTCCGACATTTCAGACATTTTGAAAACTGCAGAGGGGTTTGGGCAAAATATGACCCATCGCCGTTTACAGTAATTGGCATTTTTTCGGTATGAAACGTCGTAATTTGAAACTGAAAATAGGTGCAGAGAGTCAGAATTCGGCTCAAAAATCACGCTCAGGAGTCAAATTTCCAACATTTCAGACATTTTAAAAACTGCAGGGGGGTTTGGGCAAAATATGACCCATCGCCGTTTTCAGTAATTGGCATATTTTCGGTATGAAACGTCGTAATTTGAAACTAAAAATAGGTGCAGAGAGACAGAATTCGGCTCAAAAATCACGCTCAGGAGTCAAATTTCCGACATTTCAGACATTTAAAAAACTGCAGGGGGGTTTGGGCAAAATATGACCCAATCGCTGTTTTCAGTAATTGGCATATTTTCGGTATGAAACGTCGTAATTTGAAACTGAAAATAGGTGCAGAGAGACAGAATTCGGCTCAAAAATCACGCTCAGGAGTCAAATTTCCGACATTTCAGACATTTTGAAAACTGCAGGGGGGTTTGTGCAAAATATGACCCATCGGCGTTTACAGTAATTGGCGTATTTTCGGTATGAAACTTCGTAATTTGAAACTGAAAATAGGTGCAGAGAGTCAGAATTCGGCTCAAAAATCACGCTCAGGAGTCAAATTTTCGACATTTCAGACATTTTGAAAACTGCAGAGGGGGTTTGGGCAAAATATGACCCATCGCCGTTTACAGTAATTGGCATTTTTTCGGTATGAAACGTCGTAATTTGAAACTGAAAATAGGTGCAGAGAGTCAGAATTCGGCTCAAAAATCACGCTCAGGAGTCAAATTTCCGACATTTCAGACATATTTAAAACTGCAGGGGGGTTTGGGCAAAATATGACCCATCGCCGTTTTCAGAAATTGGCATATTTTCGGTATAAAAAGTCATAATTTGAAACTGAAAATAGGTGCAGAGAGTCAGAATTCGGCTCAAAAATCACGCTCAGGAGTCAAATTTCCGACATTTCAGACATTTTAAAAACTGCAGGGGGGTTTGGGCAAAATATGACCCATCGCCGTTTTCAGTAATTGGCATATTTTCGGTATGAAACGTCGTAATTTGAAACTAAAAATAGGTGCAGAGAGACAGAATTCGGCTCAAAAATCACGCTCAGGAGTCAAATTTCCGACATTTCAGACATTTTAAAAACTGCAGGGGGGTTTGGGCAAAATATGACCCCATTACTGTTTTCAGTAATTGGCATATTTTCGGTATGAAACGTCGTAATTTGAAACTGAAAATAGGTGAAGAGAGTCAGAATTCGGCTCAAAAATCACGCTCAGGAGTCAAATTTCCAACATTTCCGACATTTTAAAAACTGCAGGGGGGTTTGGACAAAATATGACCCATCACACTTTTCAGTAATTGGCATATTTTCGGTATGAAACGTCGTAATTTGAAACTGAAAATAGGTGAAGAGAGTCAGAATTCGGCTCAAAAATCACGCTCAGGAGTCAAATTTCCGACATTTCCGACATTTTAAAAACTGCAGGGGGGTTTGGGCAAAATATGACCCATCACACTTTTCAGTAATTGGCATATTTTCGGTATGAAACGTCGTAATTTGAAACTGAAAATAGGTGCAGAGAGTCAGAATTCGGCTCAAAAATCACGCTCAGGAGTCAAATTTTCGACATTTCAGACATTTTGAAAACTGCAGGGGGGTTTGGGCAAAATATGACCCATCGCCGTTTTCAGTAATTGGCATATTTTCGGTATAAAAAGTCGTAATTTGAAACTGAAAATAGGTGCAGAGAGTCAGAATTCGGATAAAAAATCACGCTCAGGAGTCAAATTTCCGACATTTCAGACATTTTGAAAACTGCAGAGGGGTTTGGGCAAAATATGACCCATCGCCGTTTACAGTAATTGGCATTTTTTCGGTATGAAACGTCGTAATTTGAAACTGAAAATAGGTGCAGAGAGTCAGAATTCGGCTCAAAAATCACGCTCAGGAGTCAAATTTCCAACATTTCAGACATTTTAAAAACTGCAGGGGGGTTTGGGCAAAATATGACCCATCGCCGTTTTCAGTAATTGGCATATTTTCGGTATGAAACGTCGTAATTTGAAACTAAAAATAGGTGCAGAGAGACAGAATTCGGCTCAAAAATCACGCTCAGGAGTCAAATTTCCGACATTTCAGACATTTAAAAAACTGCAGGGGGGTTTGGGCAAAATATGACCCAATCGCTGTTTTCAGTAATTGGCATATTTTCGGTATGAAACGTCGTAATTTGAAACTGAAAATAGGTGCAGAGAGACAGAATTCGGCTCAAAAATCACGCTTAGGAGTCAAATTTCCGACATTTCAGACATTTTGAAAACTGCATGGGGGTTTGGGCAAAATATGACCCATCGGCGTTTACAGTAATTGGCATATTTTCGGTATGAAACTTCGTAATTTGAAACTGAAAATAGGTGCAGAGAGTCAGAATTCGGCTCAAAAATCACGCTCAGGAGTCAAATTTTCGACATTTCAGACATTTTGAAAACTGCAGAGGGGGTTTGGGCAAAATATGACCCATCGCCGTTTACAGTAATTGGCATTTTTTCGGTATGAAACGTCGTAATTTGAAACTGAAAATAGGTGCAGAGAGTCAGAATTCGGCTCAAAAATCACGCTCAGGAGTCAAACTTCCGACATTTCAGACATATTTAAAACTGCAGGGGGGTTTGGGCAAAATATGACCCATCGCCGTTTTCAGAAATTGGCATATTTTCGGTATAAAAAGTCGTAATTTGAAACTGAAAATTGGTGCAGAGAGTCAGAAATCGGCTCAAAAATCACGCTCAGGAGTCAAATTTTCGACATTTCAGACATTTTGAAAACTGCAGGGGGGTTTGGGCAAAATATGACCCATCGCCGTTTTCAGTAATTGGCATATTTTCGGTATAAAAAGTCGTAATTTGAAACTGAAAATAGGTGCAGAGAGTCAGAATTCAGATAAAAAATCACGCACTGGAGTTAAATTTCCGACATTTTAGACATTTTGAAAACTGCAGAGGGGATTGGGCAAAATATGACCCATCGCCGTTTACAGTAATTGGCATTTTTTCGGTATGAAACGTCGTAATTTGAAACTGAAATTAGGTGCAGAGAGTCAGAATTCGGCTCAAAAATCACGCTCAGGAGTCAAATTTCCGACATTTCAGACATTTTGAAAACTGCAGGGGGGTTTGGGCAAAATATGACCCATCGCCGTTTTCAGAAATTGGCATATTTTCGGTATAAAAAGTCGTAATTTGAAACTGAAAATAGGTGCAGAGAGTCAGAACTCGGATAAAAAATCACGCTCAGAAGTCAAATTTCCGACATTTCAGACATTTTGAAAACTGCAGGGGGGTTTGGGTAAAATATGACCCATCGCCGTTTACAGTAATTGGCATATTTTCGGTATGAAACTTCGTAATTTGAAACTGAAAAAAGGTGCAGAGAGTCAGAATTCGGCTCAAAAATCACGATCAGGAGTCAAATTTAAAACATTTCAGACATTTTAAAAACTGCAGGGGGGTTTGGGCAAAATATGACCCATCACACTTTTCAGTAATTGGCATATTTTCGGTATGAAACTTCGTAATTTGAAACTGAAAATAGGTGCAGAGAGTCAGAATTCGGCTCAAAAATCACGCTCAGGAGTCAAATTTTCGACATTTCAGACATTTTGAAAACTGCAGGGGGGTTTGGGCAAAATATGACCCATCGCTGTTTTCAGTAATTGGCATATTTTCGGTATAAAAAGTCGTAATTTGAAACTGAAAATAGGTGCAGAGAGTCAGAATTCGGATAAAAAATCACGCTCAGGAGTCAAATTTCCGACATTTCAGACATTTTGAAAACTGCAGAGGGGTTTGGGCAAAATATGACCCATCGCCGTTTACAGTAATTGGCATTTTTTCGGTATGAAACGTCGTAATTTGAAACTGAAAATAGGTGCAGAGAGTCAGAATTCGGCTCAAAAATCACGCTCAGGAGTCAAATTTAAAACATTTCAGACATTTTAAAAACTGCAGGGGGGTTTGGGCAAAATATGACCCATCGCCGTTTTCAGTAATTGGCATATTTTCGGTATGAAACGTCGTAATTTGAAACTAAAAATAGGTGCAGAGAGACGGAATTCGGCTCAAAAATCACGTTCAGGAGTCAAATTTCCGACATTTCAGACATTTTGAAAACTGCAGGGGGGTTTGGGCAAAATATGACCCCATCGCTGTTTTCAGTAATTGGCATATTTTCGGTATGAAACGTCGTAATTTGAAACTGAAAATAGGTGTAGAGAGACAGAATTCGGCTCAAAAATCACGCTCAGGAGTCAAATTTCCGACATTTCAGACATTTTGAAAACTGCAGAGGGGTTTGGGCAAAATATGACCCATCGCCGTTTACAGTAATTGGCATATTTTCGGTATGAAACTTCGTAATTTGAAACTGAAAATAGGTGCAGAGAGTCAGAATTCGGCTCAAAAATCACGCTCAGGAGTCAAATTTCCGACATTTCCGACATTTTAAAAACTACAGGGGGGTTTGGGCAAAATATGACCCATCGCACTTTTCAGTAATTGGCATATTTTCGGTATGAAACTTCGTAATTTGAAACTGAAAATAGGTGCAGAGAGTCAGAATTCGGCTCAAAAATCACGCTCAGGAGTCAAATTTTCGACATTTCAGACATTTTGAAAACTGCAGGGGGGTTTGGGCAAAATATGACCCATCGCCGTTTTCAGTAATTGGCATATTTTCGGTATAAAAAGTCGTAATTTGAAACTGAAAATAGGTGCAGAGAGTCAGAATTCGGATAAAAAATCACGCTCAGGAGTCAAATTTCCGACATTTCAGACATTTTGAAAACTGCAGAGGGGGTTTGGGCAAAATATGACCCATCGCCGTTTACAGTAATTGGCATTTTTTTCGGTATGAAACGTCGTAATTTGAAACTGAAAATAGGTGCAGAGAGTCAGAATTCGGCTCAAAAATCACGCTCGGGAGTCAAATTTCCGACATTTCAGACATATTTAAAACTGCAGGGGGGTTTGGGCAAAATATGACCCATCGCCGTTTTCAGAAATTGGCATATTTTCGGTATAAAAAGTCGTAATTTGAAACTGAAAATAGGTGCAGAGAGTCAGAAATCGGCTCAAAAATCACGCTCAGGAGTCAAATTTTCGACATTTCAGACATTTTGAAAACTGCAGGGGGGTTTGGGCAAAATATGACCCATCGCCGTTTTCAGTAATTGGCATATTTTCGGTATAAAAAGTCGTAATTTGAAACTGAAAATAGGTGCAGAGAGTCAGAATTCGGATAAAAAATCACGCTCTGGAGTTAAATTTCCGACATTTTAGTCATTTTGAAAACTGCAGAGGGGTTTGGGCAAAATATGACCCATCGCCGTTTACAGTAATTGGCATTTTTTCGGTATGAAACGTCGTAATTTGAAACTGAAATTAGGTGCAGAGAGTCAGAATTCGGCTCAAAAATCACGCTCAGGAGTCAAATTTCCGACATTTCAGACATTTTGAAAACTGCAGGGGGGTTTGGGCAAAAAATGACCCATCGCCGTTTTCAGAAATTGGCATATTTTCTGTATAAAAAGTCGTAATTTGAAACTGAAAATAGGTGCAGAGAGTCAGAACTCGGATAAAAAATCACGCTCAGAAGTCAAATTTCCGACATTTCAGACATTTTGAAAACTGCAGGGGGGTTTGGGCAAAATATGACCCATCGCCGTTTTCAGTAATTGGCATATTTTCGGTATGAAACTTCGTAATTTGAAACTAAAAATAGGTGCAGAGAGACAGAATTCGGCTCAAAAATCACGCTCAGGAGTCAAATTTCCGACATTTCAGACATTTTAAAAACTGCAAGGGGGTTTGGGCAAAATATGACCCAATCGCTGTTTTCAGTAATTGGCATATTTTCGGTATGAAACGTCGTAATTTGAAACTGAAAATAGGTGCAGAGAGACAGAATTCGGCTCAAACATCACGCTCAGGAGTCAAATTTCCGACATTTCAGACATTTTGAAAACTGCAGGGGGGTTTGGGCAAAATATGACCCATCGCCGTTTACAGTAATTGGCATATTTTCGGTATGAAACTTCGTAATTTGAAACTGAAAATAGGTGCAGAGAGTCGGAATTCGGCTCAAAAATCACGCTCAGGAGTCAAATTTCCGACATTTCCGACATTTTAAAAACTGCAGGGGGGTTTGGGCAAAATATGACCCATCGCACTTTTCAGTAATTGGCATATTTTCGGTATGAAACTTCGTAATTTGAAACTGAAAATAGGTGCAGAGAGTCAGAATTCGGCTCAAAAATCACGCTCAGGAGTCAAATTTCCGACATTTCAGACATATTTAAAACTGCAGGGGGGTTTGGGCAAAATATGACCCATCGCCGTTTTCAGAAATTGGCATATTTTCGGTATAAAAAGTCGTAATTTGAAACTGAAAATTGGTGCAGAGAGTCAGAAATCGGCTCAAAAATCACGCTCAGGAGTCAAATTTTCGACATTTCAGACATTTTGAAAACTGCAGGGGGGTTTGGGCAAAATATGACCCATCGCCGTTTTCAGTAATTGGCATATTTTCGGTATAAAAAGTCGTAATTTGAAACTGAAAATAGGTGCAGAGAGTCAGAATTCGGATAAAAAATCACGCTCTGGAGTTAAATTTCCGACATTTTAGACATTTTGAAAACTGCAGAGGGGTTTGGGCAAAATATGACCCATCGCCGTTTACAGTAATTGGCATTTTTTCGGTATGAAACGTCGTAATTTGAAACTGAAATTAGGTGCAGAGAGTCAGAATTCGGCTCAAAAATCACGCTCAGGAGTCAAATTTCCGACATTTCAGACATTTTGAAAACTGCAGGGGGGTTTGGGCAAAATATGACCCATCGCCGTTTTCAGTAATTGGCATATTTTCGGTATAAAAAGTCGTAATTTGAAACTGAAAATAGGTGCAGAGAGTCAGAATTCGGATAAAAAATCACGCTCTGGAGTTAAATTTCCGACATTTTAGACATTTTGAAAACTGCAGAGGGGTTTGGGCAAAATATGACCCATCGCCGTTTACAGTAATTGGCATTTTTTCGGTATGAAACGTCGTAATTTGAAACTGAAATTAGGTGCAGAGAGTCAGAATTCGGCTCAAAAATCACGCTCAGGAGTCAAATTTCCGACATTTCAGACATTTTAAAAACTGCAGGGGGGTTTGGGCAAAATATGACCCCATCGCCGTTTTCAGTAATTGGCATATTTTCGGTATGAAACGTCGTAATTTGAAACTGAAAATAGGTGCAGAGAGTCAGAATTCGGCTCAAAAATCACGCTCAGGAGTCAAATTTTCGACATTTCAGACATTTTGAAAACTGCAGGGGGTTTGGGCAAAATATGACCCATCGCCGTTTTCAGTAATTGGCATATTTTCGGTATAAAAAGTCGTAATTTGAAACTGAAAATAGGTGCAGAGAGTCAGAATTCGGATAAAAAATCACGCTCTGGAGTTAAATTTCCGACATTTCAGACATTTTGAAAACTGCAGAGGGGTTTGGGCAAAATATGACCCATCGCCGTTTACAGTAATTGGCCTTTTTTCGGTATGAAACGTCGTAATTTGAAACTGAAAATAGGTGCAGAGAGTCAGAATTCGGCTCAAAAATCACGCTCAGGAGTCAAATTTCCGACATTTCAGACATTTTGAAAACTGCAGGGGGGTTTGGGCAAAATATGACCCATCGCCGTTTTCAGAAATTGGCATATTTTCGGTATAAAAAGTCGTAATTTGAAACTGAAAATAGGTGCAGAGAGTCAGAACTCGGATAAAAAATCACGCTCAGAAGTCAAATTTCCGACATTTCAGACATTTTGAAAACTGCAGGGGGGTTTGGGCAAAATATGACCCTTCGCCGTTTACAGTAATTGGCATTTTTTCGGTATGAAACGTCGTAATTTGAAACGGAAAATAGGTGCAGAGAGTCAGAATTCAGCTCAAAAATCACGCTCAGGAGTCAAATTTCCGACATTCCCGACATTTTAAAAACTGCAGGGTGTTTGGGCAAAATATGACCCATCGCCGTTTTCAGAAATTGGTATATTTCCGGTATAAAACGTCGCAATTTGAAACTGAAAATAGGTGCAGAGAGTCAGAATTCGGCTCAAAAATCACGCTCAGGAGTCAAATTACCGACATTTCAGACATTTTGAAAACTGCAGGGGGGTTTGGGCAAAATATGACCCATCGGCGTTTACAGTAATTGGCATATTTTCGGTATGAAACTTCGTAATTTGAAACTGAAAATAGGTGCAGAGAGTCAGAATTCGGATAAAAAATCACGCTCAGGAGTCAAATTTTCGACATTTCAGACATTTTGAAAACTGCAGAGGGGGTTTGGGCAAAATATGACCCATCGCCGTTTACAGTAATTGGCATTTTTTCGGTATGAAACGTCGTAATTTGAAACTGAAAATAGGTGCAGAGAGTCAGAATTCGGCTCAAAAATCACGCTCAGGAGTCAAATTTCCGACATTTCAGACATATTTAAAACTGCAGGGGGGTTTGGGCAAAATATGACCCATCGCCGTTTTCAGAAATTGGCATATTTTCGGTATAAAAAGTCGTAATTTGAAACTGAAAATTGGTGCAGAGAGTCAGAAATCGGCTCAAAAATCACGCTCAGGAGTCAAATTTTCGACATTTCAGACATTTTGAAAACTGCAGGGGGGTTTGGGCAAAATATGACCCATCGCCGTTTTCATTAATTGGCATATTTTCGGTATAAAAAGTCGTAATTTGAAACTGAAAATAGGTGCAGAGAGTCAGAATTCGGATAAAAAACCACGCTCTGGAGTTAAATTTCCGACATTTTAGACATTTTGAAAACTGCAGAGGGGTTTGGGCAAAATATGACCCATCGCCGTTTACAGTAATTGGCATTTTTTCGGTATGAAACGTCGTAATTTGAAACTGAAATTAGGTGCAGAGAGTCAGAATTCGGCTCAAAAATCACGCTCAGGAGTCAAATTTCCGACATTTCAGACATTTTGAAAACTGCAGGGGGGTTTGGGCAAAATATGACCCATCGCCGTTTTCAGAAATTGGCATATTTTCGGTATAAAAAGTCGTAATTTGAAACTGAAAATAGGTGCAGAGAGTCAGAACTCGGATAAAAAATCACGCTCAGAAGTCAAATTTCCGACATTTCCGACATTTTAAAAACTGCAGGGGGGTTTGGGCAAAATATGACCCATCACACTTTTCAGTAATTGGCATATTTTCGGTATGAAACTTCGTAATTTGAAACTGAAAATAGGTGCAGAGAGTCAGAATTCGGCTCAAAAATCACGCTCAGGAGTCAAATTTTCGACATTTCAGACATTTTGAAAACTGCAGGGGGGTTTGGGCAAAATATGACCCATCGCTGTTTTCAGTAATTGGCATATTTTCGGTATAAAAAGTCGTAATTTGAAACTGAAAATAGGTGCAGAGAGTCAGAATTCGGATAAAAAATCACGCTCAGGAGTCAAATTTCCGACATTTCAGACATTTTG
The DNA here is from genome assembly GCF_040958095.1 of Procambarus clarkii. Classification (NCBI taxonomy): domain Eukaryota; kingdom Metazoa; phylum Arthropoda; class Malacostraca; order Decapoda; family Cambaridae; genus Procambarus; species Procambarus clarkii. Next base: position 731,626 of record NC_091200.1, read on the forward strand.
AAAACTGCAGAGGGGTTTGGGCAAAATATGACCCATCGCCGTTTACAGTAATTGGCATTTTTTCGGTATGAAACGTAGTAATTTGAAACTGAAAATATGTGCAGAGAGTCAGAATTCGGCTCAAAAATCACGCTCAGGAGTCAAATTTCCAACATTTCAGACATTTTAAAAACTGCAGGGGGGTTTGGGCAAAATATGACCCATCGCCGTTTTCAGTAATTGGCATATTTTCGGTATGAAACGTCGTAATTTGAAACTAAAAATAGGTGCAGAGAGACGGAATTCGGCTCAAAAATCACGTTCAGGAGTCAAATTTCCGACATTTCAGACATTTTAAAAACTGCAGGGGGGTTTGGGCAAAATATGACCCCATCGCTGTTTTCAGTAATTGGCATATTTTCGGTATGAAACGTCGTAATTTGAAACTGAAAATAGGTGCAGAGAGACAGAATTCGGCTCAAAAATCACGCTCAGGAGTCAAATTTCCGACATTTCAGACATTTTGAAAACTGCAGAGGGGTTTGGGCAAAATATGACCCATCGCCGTTTACAGTAATTGGCATATTTTCGGTATGAAACTTCGTAATTTGAAACTGAAAATAGGTGCAGAGAGTCAGAATTCGGCTCAAAAATCACGCTCAGGAGTCAAATTTCCGACATTTCCGACATTTTAAAAACTGCAGGGGGGTTTGGGCAAAATATGACCCATCGCACTTTTCAGTAATTGGCATATTTTCGGTATGAAACTTCGTAATTTGAAACTGAAAATAGGTGCAGAGAGTCAGAATTCGGCTCAAAAATCACGCTCAGGAGTCAAATTTTCGACATTTCAGACATTTTGAAAACTGCAGGGGGGTTTGGGCAAAATATGACCCATCGCCGTTTTCAGTAATTGGCATATTTTCGGTATAAAAAGTCGTAATTTGAAACTGAAAATAGGTGCAGAGAGTCAGAATTCGGATAAAAAATCACGCTCAGGAGTCAAATTTCCGACATTTCAGACATTTTGAAAACTGCAGAGGGGGTTTGGGCAAAATATGACCCATCGCCGTTTACAGTAATTGGCATTTTTTTCGGTATGAAACGTCGTAATTTGAAACTGAAAATAGCTGCAGAGAGTCAGAATTCGGCTCAAAAATCACGCTCAGGAGTCAAATTTCCGACATTTCAGACATATTTAAAACTGCAGGGGGGTTTGGGCAAAATATGACCCATCGCCGTTTTCAGAAATTGGCATATTTTCGGTATAAAAAGTCGTAATTTGAAACTGAAAATAGGTGCAGAGAGTCAGAAATCGGCTCAAAAATCACGCTCAGGAGTCAAATTTTCGACATTTCAGACATTTTGAAAACTGCAGGGGGGTTTGGGCAAAATATGACCCATCGCCGTTTTCAGTAATTGGCATATTTTCGGTATAAAAAGTCGTAATTTGAAACTGAAAATAGGTGCAGAGAGTCAGAATTCGGATAAAAAATCACGCTCTGGAGTTAAATTTCCGACATTTTAGTCATTTTGAAAACTGCAGAGGGGTTTGGGCAAAATATGACCCATCGCCGTTTACAGTAATTGGCATTTTTTCGGTATGAAACGTCGTAATTTGAAACTGAAATTAGGTGCAGAGAGTCAGAATTCGGCTCAAAAATCACGCTCAGGAGTCAAATTTCCGACATTTCAGACATTTTGAAAACTGCAGGGGGGTTTGGGCAAAATATGACCCATCGCCGTTTTCAGAAATTGGCATATTTTCTGTATAAAAAGTCGTAATTTGAAACTGAAAATAGGTGCAGAGAGTCAGAACTCGGATAAAAAATCACGCTCAGAAGTCAAATTTCCGACATTTCAGACATTTTGAAAACTGCAGGGGGGTTTGGGCAAAATATGACCCATCGCCGTTTTCAGTAATTGGCATATTTTCGGTATGAAACTTCGTAATTTGAAACTAAAAATAGGTGCAGAGAGACAGAATTCGGCTCAAAAATCACGCTCAGGAGTCAAATTTCCGACATTTCAGACATTTTAAAAACTGCAGGGGGGTTTGGGCAAAATATGACCCAATCGCTGTTTTCAGTAATTGGCATATTTTCGGTATGAAACGTCGTAATTTGAAACTGAAAATAGGTGCAGAGAGTCAGAATTCGGCTCAAAAATCACGCTCAGGAGTCAAATTTCCAACATTTCAGACATTTTAAAAACTGCAGGGGGTTTGGGCAAAATATGACCCATCGCCGTTTTCAGTAATTGGCATATTTTCGGTATGAAACTTCGTAATTTGAAACTAAAAATAGGTGCAGAGAGACAGAATTCGGCTCAAAAATCACGCTCAGGAGTCAAATTTCCGACATTTCAGACATTTTGAAAACTGCAGGGGGGTTTGGGCAAAATATGACCCATCGCCGTTTACAGTAATTGGCATATTTTCGGTATGAAACTTCGTAATATGAAACTGAAAATAGGTGCAGAGAGTCGGAATTCGGCTCAAAAATCACGCTCAGGAGTCAAATTTCCGACATTTCCGACATTTTAAAAACTGCAGGGGGGTTTGGGCAAAATATGACCCATCACACTTTTCAGTAATTGGCATATTTTCGGTATGAAACTTCGTAATTTGAAACTGAAAATAGGTGCAGAGAGTCAGAATTCGGCTCAAAAATCACGCTCAGGAGTCAAATTTCCGACATTTCAGACATATTTAAAACTGCAGGGGGGTTTGGGCAAAATATGACCCATCGCCGTTTTCAGAAATTGGCATATTTTCGGTATAAAAAGTCGTAATTTGAAACTGAAAATTGGTGCAGAGAGTCAGAAATCGGCTCAAAAATCACGCTCAGGAGTCAAATTTTCGACATTTCAGACATTTTGAAAACTGCAGGGGGGTTTGGGCAAAATATGACCCATCGCCGTTTTCAGTAATTGGCATATTTTCGGTATAAAAAGTCGTAATTTGAAACTGAAAATAGGTGCAGAGAGTCAGAATTCGGATAAAAAATCACGCTCTGGAGTTAAATTTCCGACATTTTAGACATTTTGAAAACTGCAGAGGGGTTTGGGCAAAATATGACCCATCGCCGTTTACAGTAATTGGCATTTTTTCGGTATGAAACGTCGTAATTTGAAACTGAAATTAGGTGCAGAGAGTCAGAATTCGGCTCAAAAATCACGCTCAGGAGTCAAATTTCCGACATTTCAGACATTTTGAAAACTGCAGGGGGGTTTGGGCAAAATATGACCCATCGCCGTTTTCAGTAATTGGCATATTTTCGGTATAAAAAGTCGTAATTTGAAACTGAAAATAGGTGCAGAGAGTCAGAATTCGGATAAAAAATCACGCTCTGGAGTTAAATTTCCGACATTTTAGACATTTTGAAAACTGCAGAGGGGTTTGGGCAAAATATGACCCATCGCCGTTTACAGTAATTGGCATTTTTTCGGTATGAAACGTCGTAATTTGAAACTGAAATTAGGTGCAGAGAGTCAGAATTCGGCTCAAAAATCACGCTCAGGAGTCAAATTTCCGACATTTCAGACATTTTAAAAACTGCAGGGGGGTTTGGGCAAAATATGACCCCATCGCCGTTTTCAGTAATTGGCATATTTTCGGTATGAAACGTCGTAATTTGAAACTGAAAATAGGTGCAGAGAGTCAGAATTCGGCTCAAAAATCACGCTCAGGAGTCAAATTTTCGACATTTCAGACATTTTGAAAACTGCAGGGGGGTTTGGGCAAAATATGACCCATCGCCGTTTTCAGTAATTGGCATATTTTCGGTATAAAAAGTCGTAATTTGAAACTGAAAATAGGTGCAGAGAGTCAGAATTCGGATAAAAAATCACGCTCTGGAGTTAAATTTCCGACATTTCAGACATTTTGAAAACTGCAGAGGGGTTTGGGCAAAATATGACCCATCGCCGTTTACAGTAATTGGCCTTTTTTCGGTATGAAACGTCGTAATTTGAAACTGAAAATAGGTGCAGAGAGTCAGAATTCGGCTCAAAAATCACGCTCAGGAGTCAAATTTCCGACATTTCAGACATTTTGAAAACTGCAGGGGGGTTTGGGCAAAATATGACCCATCGCCGTTTTCAGAAATTGGCATATTTTCGGTATAAAAAGTCGTAATTTGAAACTGAAAATAGGTGCAGAGAGTCAGAACTCGGATAAAAAATCACGCTCAGAAGTCAAATTTCCGACATTTCAGACATTTTGAAAACTGCAGGGGGGTTTGGGCAAAATATGACCCTTCGCCGTTTACAGTAATTGGCATATTTTCGGTATGAAACTTCGTAATTTGAAACTGAAAAAAGGTGCAGAGAGTCAGAATTCGGCTCAAAAATCACGATCAGGAGTCAAATTTCTGACATTTCCGACATTTTAAAAACTGCAGGGGGGTTTGGGCAAAATATGACCCATCGCCGTTTTCAGTAATTGGCATATTTTCGGTATAAAAAGTCGTACTTTGAAACTGAAAATAGGTGCAGAGAGTCAGAATTCGGATAAAAAATCACGCTCAGGAGTCAAATTTCCGATATTTCAGACATTTTGAAAACTGCAGAGGGGTTTGGGCAAAATATGACCCATCGCCGTTTACAGTAATTGGCATATTTTCGGTATGAAACTTCGTAATTTGAAACTGAAAATAGGTGCAGAGAGTCAGAATTCGGATAAAAAATCACGCTCTGGAGTTAAATTTCCGACATTTCAGACATTTTGAAAACTGCAGAGGGGTTTGGGCAAAATATGACCCATCGCCGTTTACAGTAATTGGCCTTTTTTCGGTATGAAACGTCGTAATTTGAAACTGAAAATAGGTGCAGAGAGTCAGAATTCGGCTCAAAAATCACGCTCAGGAGTCAAATTTCCGACATTTCAGACATTTTGAAAACTGCAGGGGGGTTTGGGCAAAATATGACCCATCGCCGTTTTCAGAAATTGGCATATTTTCGGTATAAAAAGTCGTAATTTGAAACTGAAAATAGGTGCAGAGAGTCAGAACTCGGATAAAAAATCACGCTCAGAAGTCAAATTTCCGACATTTCAGACATTTTGAAAACTGCAGGGGGGTTTGGGCAAAATATGACCCTTCACCGTTTACAGTAATTGGCATTTTTTCGGTATGAAACGTCGTAATTTGAAACTGAAAATAGGTGCAGAGAGTCAGAATTCGGATAAAAAATCACGCTCTGGAGTTAAATTTCCGACATTTCAGACATTTTGAAAACTGCAGAGGGGTTTGGGCAAAATATGACCCATCGCCGTTTACAGTAATTGGCCTTTTTTCGGTATGAAACGTCGTAATTTGAAACTGAAAATAGGTGCAGAGAGTCAGAATTCGGCTCAAAAATCACGCTCAGGAGTCAAATTTCCGACATTTCAGACATTTTGAAAACTGCAGGGGGGTTTGGGCAAAATATGACCCATCGCCGTTTTCAGAAATTGGCATATTTTCGGTATAAAAAGTCGTAATTTGAAACTGAAAATAGGTGCAGAGAGTCAGAACTCGGATAAAAAAATCACGCTCAGAAGTCAAATTTCCGACATTTCAGACATTTTGAAAACTGCAGGGGGGTTTGGGCAAAATATGACCCTTCGCCGTTTACAGTAATTGGCATTTTTTCGGTATGAAACTTCGTAATTTGAAACGGAAAATAGGTGCAGAGAGTCAGAATTCAGCTCAAAAATCACGCTCAGGAGTCAAATTTCCGACATTCCCGACATTTTAAAAACTGCAGGGTGTTTGGGCAAAATATGACCCATCGCCGTTTTCAGTAATTGGTATATTTCCGGTATAAAACGTCGCAATTTGAAACTGAAAATAGGTGCAGAGAGTCAGAATTCGGCTCAAAAATCACGCTCAGGAGTCAAATTACCGACATTTCAGACATTTTGAAAACTGCAGGGGGGTTTGGGCAAAATATGACCCATCGCCGTTTTCAGTAATTGGCATATTTTCGGTATAAAAATTCGTAATTTGAAACTGAAAATAGGTGCAGAGAGTCAGAATTCGGCTCAAAAAACACGCTCAGGAGTCAAATTTCCGACATTTCAGACATTTTAAAAACTGCAAGGGGGTTTGGGCAAAATATGACCCATCGCCGTTTTCAGTAATTGGCATATTTCCGGTATGAAACGTCGCAATTTGAAACTGAAAATAGGTGCATAGAGTCAGAATTCGGCGCAGAAATCTCGCTCAGGAGTCAAATTTCCGACATTTCAGACATTTTGAAAACTGCAGGGGGGTTTGGGCAAAATATGACCCATCGCCGTTTTCAGTAATTGGCATATTTTCGGTATAAAAATTCGTAATTTGAAACTGAAAATAGGCGCAGAGAGTAAGAATTCGGCTCAAAAATCACGCTCAGGAGTCAAATTTCCGACATTTCAGACATTTTAAAAACTGCAGGGGGTTTGGGCAAAATATGACCCATCGCCGTTTTCAGTAATTGGCATATTTCCAATATGAAACGTCGCAATTTGAAACTGAAAATAGGTGCAGAGAGTCAGAATTCGGCCCAAAAATCACGCTCAGGAGTCAAATTTCCGACATTTCAGACATTTTGAAAACTGCAGGGGGGTTTGGGCAAAATATGACCCATCGCCGTTTTCAGTAATTGGCATATTTTCGGTATAAAAAGACATAATTTGAAACTGAAAATAGGTGCAGAGAGTCAGAATTCGGCTCAAAAATCACGCTCAGGAGTCAAATTTCCGACATTTCAGACATTTTAAAAACTGCAGGGGGGTTTGGGCAAAATATGACCCATCGCCGTTTTCAGTAATTGGCATATTTTCGGTATGAAACGTCGTAATTTGAAACTAAAAAAAGGTGCAGAGAGACAGAATTCGGCTCAAAAATCACGCTCAGGAGTCAAATTTCCGACATTTCAGACATTTTAAAAACTGCAGGGGGGTTTGGGCAAAATATGACCCCATTGCTGTTTTCAGTAATTGGCATATTTTCGGTATGAAACGTCGTAATTTGAAACTGAAAATAGGTGAAGAGAGTCAGAATTCGGCTCAAAAATCACGCTCAGGACCCAAATTTCCAACATTTCCGACATTTTAAAAACTGCAGGAGGGTTTGGGCAAAATATGACCCATCACACTTTTCAGTAATTGGCATATTTTCGGTATGAAACGTCGTAATTTGAAGCTGAAAATAGGTGAAGAGAGTCAGAATTCGGCTCAAAAATCACGCTCAGGAGTCAAATTTCCGACATTTCCGACATTTTAAAAACTGCAGGGGGGTTTGGGCAAAATATGACCCATCGCCGTTTTCAGTAATTGGCATATTTTCGGTATGAAACTTCGTAATTTGAAACTAAAAATAGGTGCAGAGAGACAGAATTCGGCTCAAAAATCACGCTCAGGAGTCAAATTTCCGACATTTCAGACATTTTAAAAACTGCAGGGGGGTTTGGGCAAAATATGACCCAATCGCTGTTTTCAGTAATTGGCATATTTTCGGTATGAAACGTCGTAATTTGAAACTGAAAATAGGTGCAGAGAGACAGAATTCGGCTCAAAAATCACGCTCAGGAGTCAAATTTCCGACATTTCAGACATTTTGAAAACTGCAGGGGGGTTTGGGCAAAATATGACCCATCGCCGTTTACAGTAATTGGCATATTTTCGGTATGAAACTTCGTAATTTGAAACTGAAAATAGGTGCAGAGAGTCGGAATTCGGCTCAAAAATCACGCTCAGGAGTCAAATTTCCGACATTTCCGACATTTTAAAAACTGCAGGGGGGTTTGGGCAAAATATGACCCATCGCACTTTTCAGTAATTGGCATATTTTCGGTATGAAACTTCGTAATTTGAAACTGAAAATAGGTGAAGAGAGTCAGAATTCGGCTCAAAAATCACGCTCAGGAGTCAAATTTCCAACATTTCCGACATTTTAAAAACTGCAGGGGGGTTTGGGCAAAATATGACCCATCACACTTTTCAGTAATTGGCATATTTTCGGTATGAAACGTCGTAATTTGAAACTGAAAATAGGTGAAGAGAGTCAGAATTCGGCTCAAAAATCACGCTCAGGAGTCAAATTTCCGACATTTCCGACATTTTAAAAACTGCAGGGGGGTTTGGGCAAAATATGACCCATCGCCGTTTTCAGTAATTGGCATATTTTCGGTATGAAACTTCGTAATTTGAAACTAAAAATAGGTGCAGAGAGACAGAATTCGGCTCAAAAATCACGCTCAGGAGTCAAATTTCCGACATTTCAGACATTTTAAAAACTGCAGGGGGGTTTGGGCAAAATATGACCCAATCGCTGTTTTCAGTAATTGGCATATTTTCGGTATGAAACGTCGTAATTTGAAACTGAAAATAGGTGCAGAGAGACAGAATTCGGCTCAAAAATCACGCTCAGGAGTCAAATTTCCGACATTTCAGACATTTTGAAAACTGCAGGGGGGTTTGGGCAAAATATGACCCATCGCCGTTTACAGTAATTGGCATATTTTCGGTATGAAACTTCGTAATTTGAAACTGAAAATAGGTGCAGAGAGTCGGAATTCGGCTCAAAAATCACGCTCAGGAGTCAAATTTCCGACATTTCCGACATTTTAAAAACTGCAGGGGGGTTTGGGCAAAATATGACCCATCGCACTTTTCAGTAATTGGCATATTTTCGGTATGAAACTTCGTAATTTGAAACTGAAAATAGGTGCAGAGAGTCAGAATTCGGCTCAAAAATCACGCTCAGGATTCAAATTTTCAACATTTCAGACATTTTGAAAACTGCAGGGGGGTTTGGGCAAAATATGACCCATCGCCGTTTTCAGTAATTGGCATATTTTCGGTATAAAAAGTCGTAATTTGAAACTGAAAATAGGTGCAGAGAGTCAGAATTCGGATAAAAAATCACGCTCAGGAGTCAAATTTCCGACATTTCAGACATTTTGAAAACTGCAGAGGGGGTTTGGGCAAAATATGACCCATTGCCGTTTACAGTAATTGGCATTTTTTCGGTATGAAACGTCGTAATTTGAAACTGAAAATAGGTGCAGAGAGTCAGAATTCGGCTCAAAAATCACGCTCAGGAGTCAAATTTCCGACATTTCAGACATATTTAAAACTGCAGGGGGGTTTGGGCAAAATATGACCCATCGTTGTTTTCAGAAATTGGTATATTTTCGGTATAAAAAGTCGTAATTTGAAACTGAAAATTGGTGCAGAGAGTCAGAAATCGGCTCAAAAATCACGCTCATGTAACGGGGGGTGGGTGAAATAGCTCTATCTTGTCCATTATTCCACCCCCCAGTTAACTAACGAGGCCGGGGGAAACAGCTCTCTCTAGTCCGTTATCCCGTCCCCAGTTAGCTAACTATTCTAGAGCACCTCCAGAGTTCCTAAGACAACCTCTCTCGTTCAACACCTTGTAACCTAGGTATTTGACTACCTAGGTGCTACGACTACAAGGCGCCGTCACTTGATCAGTTACCCGAAACTCTAGAGAGAACTCTAGAATACATAATCACTGCCACAAACGTATAAGAGAAAACGAGAGGAAAGAAATGAATAGTGAAGTAATTAGTGAGGGTTTGGGGTGAGAGGTAGAGAGGTGGGAGGAGCGAGGAGGGTCATTAGTTGAAAGGGAGAGTTTAGAGATGGGTGGAGGGAGAGGTGTAGATAGGTAGAAGTAGAAGAGTAGATAGTAGAAGTAGAAGAGTAGATAGTAGAAGACGAAATGCTGCCACCATCCATTCATGATCATTACATACAAGACAAGGAATGGAACTTGCCTGTATCACAAAATTCTCAAAGGATGTTATCATGAGTTCATTATTAGTAGTTCCCATCTTTATCATGTACTCATTCTAAACCATGAAACCAGTAACCACAGAAGCTTTCTCCCCTCAACTCAAATCTCTAGGGAACAAAATAAAGTCCATTTAAATGATAAATTCAACAATTATCTTTCACATTAAGTATCATAATTTAGCAATCCAATTAAAATGTTCCAGTTTAATATGCAAAGTGAGTCATCATCCAAGAATTCGAGAACCCTACAACTTGACTGCCCCTGATCATCACACAACACTTGTAAAACACGACAAGTCACCTTACTGTTCACTCACCAAGTGTCTCTGCCTATAGCTGGATAGAGGGGGGGGGGGGGGGGGGTCTGTAGTTGACAGAGACTCCCGCCCTGCCGGCCGACAGCCTTCCTGCTAGGCCGTCTCTTCTGCAATCCTGACTGCCGTTCTGTCTGTTAATGCTTGATGCTTGATAGCTCTCCGAGTTTATATTGGGGAACCTAGTAGCTAACTCCGCCCACAAATAGATAGCCTCCGGCACTACCAAGCCACTCCTTAAACGTCGGCATGTTTGAAGGCTACCAGACTACAACTAAGAGATTATCAGAAGCAAGGTGAAATTCGCATGATCTGACCTCAGGTCACTTGGGGTCGTTAACGGTTAGAGGTGTGAGATCTCAGGCAGACAACTGGCGCCTCTCCGATCCTTGTCTGTGACTCATGTACTCTATGTATGTATTAACCTAAACCAAACACTTTTACAGTGTTACACTCAGGAGTCAAATTTTCGACATTTCAGACATTTTGAAAACTGCAGGGGGGTTTGGGCAAAATATGACCCATCGCCGTTTTCAGTAATTGGCATATTTTCGGTATAAAAAGTCGTAATTTGAAACTGAAAATAGGTGCAGAGAGTCAGAATTCGGATAAAAAATCACGCTCTGGAGTTAAATTTCCGACATTTTAGACGTTTTGAAAACTGCAGAGGGGTTTGGGCAAAATATGACCCATCGCCGTTTACAGTAATTGGCATTTTTTCGGTATGAAACGTCGTAATTTGAAACTGAAATTAGGTGCAGAGAGTCAGAATTCGGCTCAAAAATCACGCTCAGGAGTCAAATTTCCGACATTTCAGACATTTTAAAAACTGCAGGGGGGTTTGGGCAAAATATGACCCCATCGCCGTTTTCAGTAATTGGCATATTTTCGGTATGAAACGTCGTAATTTGAAACTGAAAATAGGTGCAGAGAGTCAGAATTCGGCTCAAAAATCACGCTCAGGAGTCAAATTTTCGACATTTCAGACATTTTGAAAACTGCAAGGGGGTTTTGGCAAAATATGACCCATCGCCGTTTTCAGTAATTGGCATATTTTCGGTATAAAAAGTCGTAATTTGAAACTGAAAATAGGTGCAGAGAGTCAGAATTCGGATAAAAAATCACGCTCTGGAGTTAAATTTCCGACATTTCAGACATTTTGAAAACTGCAGAGGGGTTTGGGCAAAATATGACCCATCGCCGTTTACAGTAATTGGCATATTTTCGGTATGAAACTTCGTAATTTGAAACTGAAAAAAGGTGCAGAGAGTCAGAATTCGGCTCAAAAATCACGACCAGGAGTCAAATTTCTGACATTTCCGACATTTTAAAAACTGCAGGGGGGTTTGGGCAAAATATGACCCATCGCCGTTTTCAGTAATTGGCATATTTTCGGTATAAAAAGTCGTACTTTGAAACTGAAAATAGGTGCAGAGAGTCAGAATTCGGATAAAAAATCACGCTCAGGAGTCAAATTTCCGATATTTCAGACATTTTGAAAACTGCAGAGGGGTTCGGGCAAAATATGACCCATCGCCGTTTACAGTAATTGGCATTTTTTCGGTATGAAACGTCGTAATTTGAAACTGAAAATAGGTGCAGAGAGTCAGAATTCAGCTCAAAAATCACGCTCAGGAGTCAAATTTCCGACATTTCCGACATTTTAAAAACTGCAGGGTGTTTGGGCAAAATATGACCCATCGCCGTTTTTAGTAATTGGTATATTTCCGGTATAAAACGTCGCAATTTGAAACTGAAAATAGGTGCAGAGAGTCAGAATTCGGCTCAAAAATCACGCTCAAGAGTCAAATTACCGACATTTCAGACATTTTGAAAACTGCAGGGGGGTTTGGGCAAAATATGACCCATCGCCGTTTTCAGTAATTGGCATATTTTCGGTATAAAAATTCGTAATTTGAAACTGAAAATAGGTGCAGAGAGTCAGAATTCGGCTCAAAAATCACGCTCAGGAGTCAAATTTCCGACATTTCAGACATTTTAAAAACTGCAGGGGGGTTTGGGCAAAATATGACCCATCGCCGTTTTCAGTAATTGGCATATTTCCGGTATGAAACGTCGCAATTTGAAACTGAAAATAGGTGCATAGAGTCAGAATTCGGCGCAGAAATCACGCTCAGGAGTCAAATTTCCGACATTTCAGACATTTTGAAAACTGCAGGGGGGTTTGGGCAAAATATGACCCATCGCCGTTTTCAGTAATTGGCATATTTTCGGTATAAAAATTCGTAATTTGAAACTGAAAATAGGCGCAGAGAGTCAGAATTCGGCTCAAAAATCACGCTCAGGAGTCAAATTTCCGACATTTCAGACATTTTGAAAACTGCAGGGGGTTTGGGCAAAATATGACCCATCGCAGTTTTCAGTAATTGGCATATTTCCAATATGAAACGTCGCAATTTGAAACTGAAAATAGGTGCAGAGAGTCAGAATTCGGCCCAAAAATCACGCTCAAGAGTCAAATTTCCGACATTTCAGACATTTTGAAAACTGCAGGGGGGTTCGGGCAAAATATGACCCATCGCCGTTTTCAGTAATTGGCATATTTTCGGTATAAAAAGACATAATTTGAAACTGAAAATAGGTGCAGAGAGTCAGAATTCGGCTCAAAAATCACGCTCAGGAGTCAAATTTCCGACATTTCAGACATTTTAAAAACTGCAGGGGGGTTTGGGCAAAATATGACCCATCGCCGTTTTCAGTAATTGGCATATTTTCGGTATGAAACGTCGTAATTTGAAACTAAAAATAGGTGCAGAGAGACAGAATTCGGCTCAAAAATCACGCTCAGGAGTCAAATTTCCGACATTTCAGACATTTTAAAAACTGCAGGGGGGTTTGGGCAAAATATGACCCCATTGCTGTTTTCAGTAATTGGCATATTTTCGGTATGAAACGTCGTAATTTGAAACTGAAAATAGGTGAAGAGAGTCAGAATTCGGCTCAAAAATCACGCTCAGGAGTCAAATTTCCAACATTTCCGACATTTTAAAAACTGCAGGGGGGTTTGGGCAAAATATGACCCATCACACTTTTCAGTAATTGGCATATTTTCGGTATGAAACGTCGTAATTTGAAACTGAAAATAGGTGAAGAGAGTCAGAATTCGGCTCAAAAATCACGCTCAGGAGTCAAATTTCCGACATTTCCGACATTTTAAAAACTGCAGGGGGGTTTGGGCAAAATATGACCCATCACACTTTTCAGTAATTGGCATATTTTAGGTATGAAACGTCGTAATTTGAAACTGAAAATAGGTGCAGAGAGTCAGAATTCGGCTCAAAAATCACGCTCAGGAGTCAAATTTTCGACATTTCAGACATTTTGAAAACTGCAGGGGGGTTTGGGCAAAATATGACCCATCGCCGTTTTCAGTAATTGGCATATTTTCGGTATAAAAAGTCGTAATTTGAAACTGAAAATAGGTGCAGAGAGTCAGAATTCGGATAAAAAATCATGCTCAGGAGTCAAATTTCCGACATTTCAGACATTTTGAAAACTGCAGAGGGGTTTGGGAAAAATATGACCCATCGCCGTTTACAGTAATTGGCATTTTTTCGGTATGAAACGTCGTAATTTGAAACTGAAAATAGGTGCAGAGAGTCAGAATTCGGCTCAAAAATCACGCTCAGGAGTCAAATTTCCGACATTTCAGACATTTTAAAAACTGCCGGGGGGTTTGGGCAAAATATGACCCAATCGCTGTTTTCAGTAATTGGCATATTTTCGGTATGAAACGTCGTAATTTGAAACTGAAAATAGGTGCAGAGAGACAGAATTCGGCTCAAAAATCACGCTCAGGAGTCAAATTTCCGACATTTCAGACATTTTGAAAACTGCAGGGGGGTTTGGGCAAAATATGACCCATCGGCGTTTACAGTAATTGGCATATTTTCGGTATGAAACTTCGTAATTTGAAACTGAAAATAGGCGCAGAGAGTCAGAATTCGGCTCAAAAATCACGCTCAGGAGTCAAATTTTCGACATTTCAGATATTTTGAAAACTGAAGGGGGGTTTGGGCAAAATATGACCCATCGCCGTTTTCAGTAATTGGCATATTTTCGGTATAAAAAGTCGTAATTTGAAACTGAAAATAGGTGCAGAGAGTCAGAATTCGGATAAAAAATCACGCTCAGGAGTCAAATTTCCGACATTTCAGACATTTTGAAAACTGCAGAGGTGGTTTGGGCAAAATATGACCCATCGCCGTTTACAGTAATTGGCATTTTTTCGGTATGAAACGTCGTAATTTGAAACTGAAAATAGGTGCAGAGAGTCAGAATTCGGCTCAAAAATCACGCTCAGGAGTCAAATTTCCGACATTTCAGACATATTTAAAACTGCAGGGGGGTTTGGGCAAAATATGACCCATCGCCGTTTTCAGAAATTGGCATATTTTCGGTATAAAAAGTCGTAATTTGAAACTGAAAATTGGTGCAGAGAGTCAGAAATCGGCTCAAAAATCACGCTCAGGAGTCAAATTTTCGACATTTCAGACATTTTGAAAACTGCAGGGGGGTTTGGGCAAAATATGACCCATCGCCGTTTTCAGTAATTGGCATATTTTCGGTATAAAAAGTCGTAATTTGAAACTGAAAATAGGTGCAGAGAGTCAGAATTCGGATAAAAAATCACGCTCTGGAGTTAAATTTCCGACATTTTAGACGTTTTGAAAACTGCAGAGGGGTTTGGGCAAAATATGACCCATCGCCGTTTACAGTAATTGGCATTTTTTCGGTATGAAACGTCGTAATTTGAAACTGAAATTAGGTGCAGAGAGTCAGAATTCGGCTCAAAAATCACGCTCAGGAGTCAAATTTCCGACATTTCAGACATTTTAAAAACTGCAGGGGGGTTTGGGCAAAATATGACCCCATCGCCGTTTTCAGTAATTGGCATATTTTCGGTATGAAACTTCGTAATTTGAAACTGAAAAAAGGTGCAGAGAGTCAGAATTCGGCTCAAAAATCACGATCAGGAGTCAAATTTCCGACATTTCCGACATTTTAAAAACTGCAGGGGGGTTTGGGCAAAATATGACCCATCACACTTTTCAGTAATTGGCATATTTTCGGTATGAAACTTCGTAATTTGAAACTGAAAATAGGTGCAGAGAGTCAGAATTCGGCTCAAAAATCACGCTCAGGAGTCAAATTTTCGACATTTCAGACATTTTGAAAACTGCAGGGGGGTTTGGGCAAAATATGACCCATCGCTGTTTTCAGTAATTGGCATATTTTCGGTATAAAAAGTCGTAATTTGAAACTGAAAATAGGTGCAGAAAGTCAGAATTCGGATAAAAAATCACGCTCAGTAGTCAAATTTCCGACATTTCAGACATTTTGAAAACTGCAGAGGGGTTTGGGCAAAATATGACCCATCGCCGTTTACAGTAATTGGCATTTTTTCGGTATGAAACGTCGTAATTTGAAACTGAAAATAGGTGCAGAGAGTCAGAATTCGGCTCAAAAATCACGCTCAGGAGTCAAATTTCCAACATTTCAGACATTTTAAAAACTGCAGGGGGGTTTGGGCAAAATATGACCCATCGCCGTTTTCAGTAATTGGCATATTTTCTGTATGAAACGTCGTAATTTGAAACTAAAAATAGGTGCAGAGAGACGGAATTCGGCTCAAAAATCACGTTCAGGAGTCAAATTTCCGACATTTCAGACATTTTAAAAACTGCACGGGGGTTTGGGCAAAATATGACCCCATCGCTGTTTTCAGTAATTGGCATATTTTCGGTATGAAACGTCGTAATTTGAAACTGAAAATAGGTGCAGAGAGACAGAATTCGGCTCAAAAATCACGCTCAGGAGTCAAATTTCCGACATTTCAGACATTTTGAAAACTGCAGGGGGGTTTGGGCAAAATATGACCCATCGCCGTTTTCAGTAATTGGCATATTTTCGGTATAAAAAGTCGTAATTTGAAACTGAAAATAGGTGCAGAGAGTCAGAATTCGGATAAAAAATCACGCTCTGGAGTTAAATTTCCGACATTTTAGTCATTTTGAAAACTGCAGAGGGGTTTGGGCAAAATATGACCCATCGCCGTTTACAGTAATTGGCATTTTTTCGGTATGAAACGTCGTAATTTGAAACTGAAATTAGGTGCAGAGAGTCAGAATTCGGCTCAAAAATCACGCTCAGGAGTCAAATTTCCGACATTTCAGACATTTTGAAAACTGCAGGGGGGTTTGGGCAAAATATGACCCATCGCCGTTTTCAGTAATTGGCATATTTTCGGTATAAAAAGTCGTAATTTGAAACTGAAAATAGGTGCAGAGAGTCAGAATTCGGATAAAAAATCACGCTCAGGAGTCAAGTTTCCGACATTTCAGACATTTTGAAAACTGCAGGGGGGTTTGGGCAAAATATGACCCATCGCCGTTTTCAGTAATTGGCATATTTTCGGTATGAAACGTCGTAATTTAAACTGAAAATAGGTGCAGAGAGACAGAATTCGGTTCAAAAATCACGCTCAGGAGTCAAATTTCCGACATTTCAGACATTTTGAAAACTGCAGGGGGGTTTGGGCAAAATATGACCCATCGCCGTTTTCAGTAATTGGCATATTTTCGGTATGAAACGTCGTAATTTGAAACTGAAAATAGGTGCAGAGAGACAGAATTCGGCTCAAAAATCACGCTCAGGAGTCAAATTTCCGACATTTCAGACATTTTGCAAACTGCAGGGGGGTTTGGGCACAATATGACCCATCACTGTTTACAGTAATTGGCATATTTTTGGTATGAAACTTCGTAATTTGAAACTGAAAATAGGTGCAGAGAGTCAGAATTCCGCTCAAAAATCACGCTCAGGATTAAAATTTCCGCATTTCCGACATTTTAAAAACTGCAGGGGGGTTTGGGCAAAATATGACCCATCGCACTTTTCAGTAATTGGCATATTTTCGGTATGAAACGTCGTAATTTGAAACTGAAAATTGGTGCAGAGAGTCAGAATTCGGCTCAAAAATCACGCTCAGGAGTCAAATTTTCGACATTTCAGACATTTTGAAAACTGCAGGGGGGTTTGGGCAAAATATGACCCATCGCCATTTTCAGTAATTGGCATATTTTCGGTATAAAATTCGTAATTTGAAACTGAAAATAGGTGCAGAGAGTCAGAATTCGGATAAAAAATCACGCTCAGGAGCCAAATTTCCGACATTTCAGGCATTTTGAAAACTGCAGGGGGGTTTGGGCAAAATATGACCCATCACCGTTTTCAGTAATTTGCATATTTTCGGTATGAAACGTCGTAGTTTGAAACTGAAAATAGGTGCAGAGAGTCAGAATTCGGATAAAAAATCATGCTCAGAAGTCAAATTTCCGACATTTAAGACATTTTAAAAACTGCAGGGGGTTTGGGCAAAATATGACCCATCGCCGTTTTCAGTAATTGGCATATTTCCGGTATGAAACGTCGCAATTTGAAACTGAAAATAGGTGCAGAGAGACAGAATTCGGCTCAAAAATCACGCTCAGGAGTCAAATTTCCGACATTTCAGACATTTTGAAAACTGCTGGGGGTTTGGGCAAAATATGACCCATCGCCGTTTTCAGTAATTGGCATATTTTCGGTATGAAACGTCGTAATTTGAAACTGAAAATAGGTGCAGAGAGACAGAATTCGGCTCAAAAATCACGCTCAGGAGTCAAATTTCCGACATTTCAGACATTTTGCAAACTGCAGGGGGGTTTGGGCAAAATATGACCCATCGCTGTTTACAGTAATTGGCATATTTTCGGTATGAAACTTCGTAATTTGAAACTGAAAACAGGTGCAGAGAGTCAGAATTCCGCTCAAAAATCACGCTCAGGAGTAAAATTTTCGGTATTTCAGACATTTTAAAACTGCAGGCGGGTTTGGGCAAAATATGACCCATCGCTGTTTTCAGTAATTGGCATATTTTCGGTATGAAACTTCGTAATTTGAAACTGAAAATAGGTGCAGAGAGTCAGAATTCGGCTCAAAAATCACGCTCAGGAGTCAAATTTCCGACATTTCAGACATTTTGAAAACTGCAGGGCAAAATATGACCCATCGCCATTTTCATTAATTGGCATATTTTCGGTATAAAAATTCGTGATTTGGAACTGAAAATAGGTGCAGAGAGTCAGAATTCGGCTCAAAAATCATGCTCAGGAGTCAAATTTCCGACATTTCAGACATTTGAAAAACTGCAGGGGGTTTGGGCAAAATATGACCCATCGCCGTTTTCAGTAATTGGCATATTTCCGGTATGAAACGTCGCAATTTGAAACTGAAAATAGGTGCAGAGAGTCAGAATTCGGCTCAAAAATCACGCTCCGGAGTCAAATTTCCGACATTTCAGACATTTTGAAAACTGCAGGGGGGTTTCGGCAAAATATTACCCATCGCCGTTTTCAGTAATTGGCATATTTTCGGTATAAAAATTCGGAATTTGAAACTGAAAATAGATGCAGAGAGTCAGAATTCGGCTCAAAAATCATGCTCAGGAGTCAAATTTCCGACATTTCAGACATTTTAAAAACTGCAGGGGGTTTGGGCAAAATATGACCCATCGCCGTTTTCAGTAATTGGCATATTTCCGGTATGAAACGTCGCAATTTGAAACTGAAAATAGGTGCAGAGAGTCAGAATTCGGCTCAAAAATCACGCTCAGGAGTAAAATTTCCGACATTTCAGACATTTTGAAAACTGCAGGGGGGTTTGGGCAAAATATGACCCATCGCCGTTTTCAGTAATTGGCATATTCTCGGTATAAAAATTCGTAATTTGAAACTGAAAATAGGCGCAGAGAGTCAGAATTCGGCTTAAAAATCACGCTCAGGAGTCAAATTTCCGATATTTCAGACATTTCGAAAACTGCAGGGGGGTTTGGGCAAAATATGACCCATCGCTGTTTTCAGTAATTGGCATATTTTCGGTATGAAACGTCGTAATTTGAAACTGAAAATAGGTGCAGAGAGTCAGAATTCGGCTCAAAAATCACACTCAGGAGTAAAATTTCCGACATTTCAGACATTTTAAAAACTGCAGGGGGGTTTGGGCAAAATATGACCCATCACCGTTTTCAGTAATTGGCATATTTTCGGTATGAAACGTCGTAATTTGAAACTGAAAATAGGTGCAGAGAGTCAGAATTCGGATAAAAAATCACGCTCAGGAGTCAAATTTCCGACATTTCAGACATTTTGAAAACTGCAGGGGGGTTTGGCCAAAATATGACCCATCGCTGTTTACAGTAATTGGCATATTTTCGGTATGAAACGTCGTAATTTGAAACTGAAAATAGGTGCAGAGTGTCAGAATTTGGCTCAAAAATCACGCTCAGGAGTCAAATTTCCGACATTTCAGACATTTTGAAAACTGCAGGGGGGTTTGGGCAAAATATGACACATCGCCATTTTCATTAATTGGCATTTTTTCGGTATAAAAATTCGTAATTTGAAACTGAAAATAGGTGCAGAGAGTCAGAATTTGGCTCAAAAATCATGCTCAGGAGTCAAATTTCCGACATTTCAGACATTTTAAAAACTGCAGGGGGTTTGGGCAAAATATGACCCATCGCCGTTTTCAGTAATTGGCATATTTCCCGTATGAAACGTCGCAATTTGAAACTGAAAATAGGTGCAGAGAGTCAGAATTCGGCTCAAAAATCACGTTCCAGAATCAAATTTCCGACATTTCAGACATTTTGAAAAATGCAGGGGGGTTTGGGCAAAATATGACCCATCGCCGTTTTCAGTAATTGGCATATTTTCGGTATAAAAATTCGTAATTTGAAACTGAAAATAGATGCAGAGAGTCAGAATTCGGCTCAAAAATCACGGTCAGGAGTCAAATTTCCGACATTTCAGACATTTTAAAAACTGCAGGGGGTTTGGGCAAAATATGACCCATTGCCGTTTTCAGTAATTGGCATATTTCCGGTATAAAACGTCGCAATTTGAAACTGAAAATAGGTGCAGAGAGTCCGAATTCGGCTCAAAAATCACGCGCTGGAGTCAAATTTCCGACATTTCAGACATTTTGAAAACTGCAGGGGGGGGGAGGGGGTTTGGGCAAAATATGACCCATCGCCGTTTAGAGTAATTGGCATATTTTCGGTATGAAACGTCGTAATTTGAAACTGAAAATAGGTGCAGAGAGTCAGAATTTGGCTCAAAAATCACGCTCATGAGTCAAATTTTAGACATTTCAGACATTTTGAAAACTGCAGGGGGGTTTGGGCAAAATATGACCCATCGCCGTTTTCAGTAATTGGCATATTTTCGGTATAAAAAGTCGTAATTTGAAACTGAAAATAGGTGCAGAGAGTCAGAATTCGGATGAAAAATCACGCTCAGGAGTCAAGTTTCCGACATTTCAGACATTTTGAAAACTGCAGGGGGGTTTGGGCAAAATATGACCCATCGCCGTTTTCAGTAATTGGCGTATTTTCGGTATGAAACGTCGTAATTTAAACTGAAAATAGGTGCAGAGAGACAGAATTCGGCTCAAAAATCACGCTCAGGAGTCAAATTTCCGACATTTCAGACATTTTGAAAACTGCTGGGGGGTTTGGGCAAAATATGACCCATCGCCGTTTTCAGTAATTGGCATATTTTCGGTATGAAACGTCGTAATTTGAAACTGAAAATAGGTGCAGAGAGACAGAATTCGTCTCAAAAATCACGCTCAGGAGTCAAATTTCCGACATTTTGAAAACTGCAGGGCAAAATATGACCCATCGCCATTTTCATTAATTGGCATATTTTCGGTATAAAAATTCGTGAATTGGAACTGAAAATAGGTGCAGAGAGTCAGAATTCGGCTCAAAAATCATGCTCAGGAGTCAAATTTCCGACATTTCAGACATTTGAAAAACTGCAGGGGGTTTGGGCAAAATATGACCCATCGCCGTTTTCAGTAATTGGCATATTTCCGGTATGAAACGTCGCAATTTGAAACTGAAAATAGGTGCAGAGAGTCAGAATTCGGCTCAAAAATCACGCTCCGGAGTCAAATTTCCGACATTTCAGACATTTTGAAAACTGCAGGGGGGTTTCGGCAAAATATTACCCATCGCCGTTTTCAGTAATTGGCATATTTTCGGTATAAAAATTCGGAATTTGAAACAGAAAATAGATGCAGAGAGTCAGAATTCGGCTCAAAAATCATGCTCAGGAGTCAAATTTCCGACATTTCAGACATTTTAAAAACTGCAGGGGGTTTGGGCAAAATATGACCCATCGCCGTTTTCAGTTATTGGCATATTTCCGGTATAAAACGTCGCAATTTGAAACTGAAAATAGGTGCAGAGAGTCAGAATTCGGCTCAAACATCACGCTCAGGAGTCAAATTTCCGACATTTCCGACATTTTGAAAACTGCAGGGGGGTTAGGGCAAAATATGACCCATCGCCGCTTTCAGTAATTGGCATATTTTCGGTATAAAAATTCATAATTTGAAAATGAAAATAGGTGCAGAGAGTCAGAATTCGGCTCAAAAATCATGCTCAGGAGTCAAATTTCCGTCATTTCAGACATTTTAAAAACTGCAGGGGGTTTGGGCAAAATATGACCCATCGCCGTTTTCAGTAATTGGCATATTTCCGGTATGAAACGTCGCAATTTGAAACTGAAAATAGGTGCAGAGAGTCAGAATTCGGCTCAAAAATCACGCTCCGGAGTCAAATTTCCGACATTTCAGACATTTTGAAAACTGCAGGGGGGTTTCGGCAAAATATTACCCATCGCCGTTTTCAGTAATTGGCATATTTTCGGTATAAAAATTCGGAATTTGAAACAGAAAATAGATGCAGAGAGTCAGAATTCGGCTCAAAAATCATGCTCAGGAGTCAAATTTCCGACATTTCAGACATTTTAAAAACTGCAGGGGGTTTGGGCAAAATATGACCCATCGCCGTTTTCAGTTATTGGCATATTTCCGGTATAAAACGTCGCAATTTGAAACTGAAAATAGGTGCAGAGAGTCAGAATTCGGCTCAAACATCACGCTCAGGAGTCAAATTTCCGACATTTCCGACATTTTGAAAACTGCAGGGGGGTTAGGGCAAAATATGACCCATCGCCGCTTTCAGTAATTGGCATATTTTCGGTATAAAAATTCATAATTTGAAAATGAAAATAGGTGCAGAGAGTCAGAATTCGGCTCAAAAATCATGCTCAGGAGTCAAATTTCCGTCATTTCAGACATTTTAAAAACTGCAGGGGGTTTGGGCAAAATATGACCCATCGCCGTTTTCAGTAATTGGCATATTTCCGGTATGTAACGTCGCAATTTGAAACTGAAAATAGGTGCAGAGAGTCAGAATTCGGCTCAAAAATCACGCTCAGGAGTAAAATTTCCGACATTTCAGACATTTTGAAAACTGCAGGGGGGTTTGGGCAAAATATGACCCATCGCCGTTTTCAGTAATTGGCATATTTTCGGTATAAAAATTCGTAATTTGAAACTGAAAATAGGCGCAGAGAGTCAGAATTCGGCTTAAAAATCACGCTCAGGAGTCAAATTTCCGACATTTCAGACATTTCGAAAACTGCAGGGGGGTTTGGGCAAAATATGACCCATCGCCGTTTACAGTAATTGGCATATTTTCGGTATGAAACGTCGTAATTTGAAACTGAAAATAGGTGCAGAGAGTCAGAATTCGGCTCAAAAATCACGCTCAGGAGTAAAATTTCCAGTATTTCAGACATTTTGAAACTGCAGGGGGGTTTGGGCAAAATATGACCCATCGCTGTTTTCAGTAATTGGCATATTTTCGGTATGAAACGTCGTAATTTGAAACTGAAAATAGGTGCAGAGAGTCAGAATTCGGCTCAAAAATCACACTCAGGAGTAAAATTTCCGACATTTCAGACATTTTAAAAACTGCAGGGGGGTTTGGGCAAAATATGACCCATCACCGTTTTCAGTAATTGGCATATTTTCGGTATGAAACGTCGTAATTTGAAACTGAAAATAGGTGCAGAGAGTCAGAATTCGGATAAAAAATCACGCTCAGGAGTCAAATTTCCGACATTTCAGACATTTTGAAAACTGCAG
Source organism: Procambarus clarkii (assembly GCF_040958095.1). NCBI lineage: Eukaryota > Metazoa > Arthropoda > Malacostraca > Decapoda > Cambaridae > Procambarus > Procambarus clarkii. Next base: position 754,777 of record NC_091200.1, read on the forward strand.
GGGGGTTTGGCCAAAATATGACCCATCGCTGTTTACAGTAATTGGCATATTTTCGGTATGAAACGTCGTAATTTGAAACTGAAAATAGGTGCAGAGTGTCAGAATTTGGCTCAAAAATCAGGCTCAGGAGTCAAATTTCCGACATTTCAGACATTTTGAAAACTGCAGGGGGGTTTGGGCAAAATTTGACACATCGCCATTTTCATTAATTGGCATATTTTCGGTATAAGAATTCGTAATTTGAAACTGAAAATAGGTGCAGAGAGTCAGAATTTGGCTCAAAAATCATGCTCAGGAGTCAAATTTCCGACATTTAAGACATTTTAAAAACTGCAGGGGGTTTGGGCAAAATATGACCCATCGCCGTTTTCAGTAATTGGCATATTTCCGGTATGAAACGTCGCAATTTGAAACTGAAAATAGGTGCAGAGAGTCAGAATTCGGATAAAAAATCACGCTCAGGAGTCAAATTTCCGACATTTCAGACATTTTGAAAACTACAGGGAAGTTTGGGCAAAATATGACCCATCGCCGTTTACAGTAATTGGCATATTTTCGGTATGAAACGTCGTAATTTGAAACTGAAAATAGGTGCAGAGAGTCAGAATTCGGCTCAAAAATCACGCTCAGGTGTAAAATTTTCGGTATTTCAGACATTTTAAAACTGCAGGGGGGTTTGGGCAAAAAATGACCCATCGCTGTTTTCAGTAATTGGCATATTTTCGGTATGAAACGTCGTAATTTGAAACTAAAAATAGGTGCAGAGAGTCAGAATTCGGCTCAAAAATCACGCTCAGGAGTCAAATTTCCGACATTTCAGACATTTTGAAAACTGCAGGGCAAAATATGACCCTTCGCCATTTTCATTAATTGGCATATTTTCGGTATAAAAATTCGTAATTTAGAACTGAAAATAGGTGCAGAGAGTCAGAATTCGGCTCAAAAATCATGCTCAGGAGTCAAATTTCCGACATTTCAGACATTATAAAACTGCAGGGGGTTTGGGCAAAATATGACCCATCGCCGTTTTCAGTAATTGGCATATTTCCGGTATGAAACGTCGCAATTTGAAACTGAAAATAGGTGCAGATAGTCAGAATTCGGCTCAAAAATCACGCTCCGGAGTCAAATTTCCGACATTTCAGACATTTTGAAAACTGCAGGGGGGGTTTCGGCAAAATATTACCCATCGCCGTTTTCAGTAATTGGCATATTTTCGGTATAAAAATTCGGAATTTGAAACTGAAAATAGATGCAGAGAGTCAGAATTCGGCTCAAAAATCATGCTCAGGAGTCAAATTTCCGACATTTCAGACATTTTAAAAACTGCAGGGGGTTTGGGCAAAATATGACCCATCGCCGTTTTCAGTAATTGGCATATTTCCGGTATAAAACGTCGCAATTTGAAACTGAAAATAGGTGCAGAGAGTCAGAATTCGGCTCAAAAATCACGCTCAGGAGTCAAATTTCCGACATTTCCGACATTTTGAAAACTGCAGGGGGGTTAGGGCAAAATATGACCCATCGCCGTTTTCAGTAATTGGCATATTTTCGGTATAAAAATTCGTAATTTGAAACTGAAAATAGGCGCAGAGAGTCAGAATTCGGCTTAAAAATCACGCTCAGGAGTCAAATTTCCGACATTTCTGACATTTCGAAAACTGCAGGGGGGTTTGGGCAAAATATGACCCATCGCCGTTTACAGTAATTGGCATATTTTCGGTATGAAACGTCGTAATTTGAAACTGAAAACAGGTGCAGAGAGTCAGAATTCGGTTCAAAAATCACGCTCAGGAGTAAAATTTCCAGTATTTCAGACATTTTGAAACTGCAGGGGGGTTTGGGCAAAATATGACCCATCGCTGTTTTCAGTAATTGGCATATTTTCGGTATGAAACGTCGTAATTTGAAACTGAAAATAGGTGCAGAGAGTCAGAATTCGGCTCAAAAATCACACTCAGGAGTAAAATTTCCGACATTTCAGACATTTTAAAAACTGCAGGGGAGGTTTGGGCAAAATATGACCCATCACCGTTTTCAGTAATTGGCATATTTTCGGTATGAAACGTCGCAATTTGAAACTGAAAATAGGTGCAGAGAGTCAGAATTCGGATAAAAAATCACGCTCAGGAGTCAAATTTCCGTCATTTCAGACATTTTGAAAACTGCAGAGGGGTTTGGCCAAAATATGACCCATCGCTGTTTACAGTAATTGGCATATTTTCGGTATGAAACGTCGTAATTTGAAACTGAAAATAGGTGCAGAGAGTCAGAATTTGGCTCAAAAATCATGCTCAGGAGTCAAATTTCCGACATTTCAGACATTTTAAAAACTGCAGGGGGTTTGGGCAAAATATGACCCATCGCCGTTTTCAGTAATTGGCATATTTCCGGTATGAAACGTCGCAATTTGAAACTGAAAATAGGTGCAGAGAGTCAGAATTCGGCTCAAAAATCACGTTCCAGAATCAAATTTCCGACATTTTAGACATTTTGAAAAATGCAGGGGGGTTTGGGCAAAATATGACCCATCGCCGTTTTCAGTAATTGGCATATTTTCGGTATAAAAATTCGTAATTTGAAACTGAAAATAGATGCAGAGAGTCAGAATTCGGCTCAAAAATCACGCTCAGGAGTCAAATTTCCGACATTTCAGACATTTTAAAAACTGCAGGGGGTTTGGGCAAAATATGACCCATTGCCGTTTTCAGTAATTGGCATATTTCCGGTATAAAACGTCGAAATTTGAAACTGAAAATAGGTGCAGAGAGTCCGAATTCGGCTCAAAAATTACGCGCTGGAGTCAAATTTCCGACATTTCAGACATTTTGAAAACTGCAGGGGGGGGGGAGGGGGTTTGGGCAAAATATGACCCATCGCCGTTTAGAGTAATTGGCATATTTTCGGTATGAAACGTCGTAATTTGAAACTGAAAATAGGTGCAGAGAGTCAGAATTTGGCTCAAAAATCACGCTCATGAGTCAAATTTTAGACATTTCAGACATTTTGAAAACTGAAGGGGGGTTTGGGCAAAATATGACCCATCGCCGTTTTCAGTAATTGGCATATTTCCGGTATGAAACGTCGCAATTTGAAACTGAAAATAGGTGCAGAGAGTCAGAATTCGGCTCAAAAATCACGTTCCAGAATCAAATTTCCGACATTTCAGACATTTTGAAAAATGCAGGGGGGTTTGGGCAAAATATGACCCATCGCCGTTTTCAGTAATTGGCATATTTTCGGTATAAAAATTCGTAATTTGAAACTGAAAATAGATGCAGAGAGTCAGAATTCGGCTCAAAAATCACGCTCAGGAGTCAAATTTCCGACATTTCAGACATTTTAAAAACTGCAGGGGGTTTGGGCAAAATATGACCCATTGCCGTTTTCAGTAATTGGCATATTTCCGGTATAAAACGTCGCAATTTGAAACTGAAAATAGGTGCAGAGAGTCCGAATTCGGCTCAAAAATCACGCGCTGGAGTCAAATTTCCGACATTTCAGACATTTTGAAAACTGCAGGGGGGGGGGAGGGGGATTGGGCAAAATATGACCCATCGCCGTTTAGAGTAATTGGCATATTTTCGGTATGAAACGTCGTAATTTGAAACTGAAAATAGGTGCAGAGAGACAGAATTCGGATGAAAAATCACGCTCAGGAGTCAAGTTTCCGACATTTCAGACATTTTGAAAACTGCAGGGGGGTTTGGGCAAAATATGACCCATCGCTGTTTACAGTAATTGGCATATTTTCGGTATGAAACTTCGTAATTTGAAACTGAAAACAGGTGCAGAGAGTCAGAATTCGGCTCAAAAATCACGCTCAGGATTAAAATTTCCGACATTTTAAAAACTGAAGGGGGGTTTGGGCAAAATATGACCCATCGCACTTTTCAGTAATTGGCATATTTTCGGTATGAAACGTCGTAATTTGAAACTGAAAATTGGTGCAGAGAGTCAGAATTCGGCTCAAAAATCACGCTCAGGAGTCAAATTTTCGACATTTCAGACATTTTGAAAACTGCAGGAGGGTTTGGGCAAAATATGACCCATCGCCGTTTTCAGTAATTGGCATATTTTCGGTATAAAAAGTCGTAATTTGAAACTGAAAATAGGTGCAGAGAGTCAGAATTTGGATAAAAAATCACGCTCAGGAGTCAAATTTCCGACATTTCAGGCATTTTGAAAACTGCAGGGGGGTTTGGGCAAAATATGACCCATCACCGTTTTCAGTAATTGGCATATTTTCGGTATGAAACGTCGTAGTTTGAAACTGAAAATAGGTGCAGAGAGTCAGAATTCGGATAAAAAATCACGCTCAGGAGTCAAATTTCCGACATTTCAGACATTTTGAAAACTGCAGGGGAGTTTGGGCAAAATATGACCCATCGCCGTTTACAGTAATTGGCATATTTTCGGTATGAAACGTCGTAATTTGAAACTGAAAATAGGTGCAGAGAGTCAGAATTCGGCTCAAAAATCACGCTCAGGAGTAAAATTTTCGGTATTTCAGACATTTTAAAACTGCAGGGGGGTTTGGGCAAAATATGACCCATCGCTGTTTTCAGTAATTGGCATATTTTCGGTAGGAAACGTCGTAATTTGAAACTGAAAATAGGTGCAGAGAGTCAGAATTCGGCTCAAAAATCACGCTCAGGAGTAAAATTTTTGACATTTCAGACATTTTAAAAACTGCAGGGGGGTTTGGGCAAAATATGACCCATCACCGTTTTCAGTAATTGGCATATTTTCGGTATGAAACGTCGTAATTTGAAACTGAAAATAGGTGCAGAGATTCAGAATTCGGATAAAAAATCACGCTCAGGAGTCAAATTTCCGACATTTCAGACATTTTGAAAACTGCAGGGGGGTTTGGGCAAAATATGACCCATCGCCGTTTACAGTAATTGGCATATTTTCGGTATGAAACGTCGTAATTTGAAACTAAAAATAGGTGCAGAGAGTCAGAATTCGGCTCAAAAATCACGCTCAGGATTCAAATTTCCGACATTTCAGACATTTTGAAAACTGCAGGGGGGTTTCGGCAAAATATTACCCATCGCCGTTTTCAGTAATTGGCATATTTTCGGTATAAAAATTCGTAATTTGAAACTGAAAATAGATGCAGAGAGTCAGAATTCGGCTCAAAAATCATGCTCAGGAGTCAAATTTCCGACATTTCAGACATTTTAAAAACTGCAGGGGGTTTGGGCAAAATATGACCCATCGCCGTTTTCAGTAATTGGCATATTTCCGGTATGAAACGTCGCAATTTGAAACTGAAAATAGGTGCAGAGAGTCAGAATTCGGCTCAAAAATCACGCTCCGGAGTCAAATTTCCGACATTTCAGACGTTTTGAAAACTGCAGGGGGGTTTCGGCAAAATATTACCCATCGCCGTTTTCAGTAATTGGCATATTTTCGGTATAAAAATTCGTAATTTGAAACTGAAAATAGGTGCAGAGAGTCAGAATTCGGCTCAAAAATCACGCTCAGGAGTCAAATTTCCGACATTTCAGACATTTTAAAAACTGCAGGGGGGTTTGGGCAAAATATGACCCCATCGCTGTTTTCAGTAATTGGCATATTTTCGGTATGAAACGTCGTAATTTGAAACTGAAAATAGGTGCAGAGAGACAGAATTCGGCTCAAAAATCACGCTCAGGAGTCAAATTTCCGACATTTCAGACATTTTGAAAACTGCAGGGGGGTTTGGGCAAAATATGACCCATCGCCGTTCACAGTAATTGGCATATTTTCGGTATGAAACTTCGTAATTTGAAACTGAAAATAGGTGCAGAGAGTCAGAATTCGGCTCAAAAATCACGCTCAGGAGTCAAATTTCCGACATTTCCGACATTTTAAAAACTGCAGGGGGGTTTGGGCAAAATATGACCCATCGCACTTTTCAGTAATTGGCATATTTTCGGTATGAAACTTCGTAATTTGAAACTGAAAATAGGTGCAGAGAGTCAGAAATCAGCTTAAAAATCACGCTCAGGAGTCAAATTTTCGACATTTCAGACATTTTGAAAACTGCAGGGGGGTTTGGGCAAAATATGACCCATCGCCGTTTTCAGTAATTGGCATATTTTCGGTATAAAAATTCGTAATTTGAAACTGAAAATAGGTGCAGAGAGTCAGAATTCGGATAAAAAATCACGTTCTGGAGTTAAATTTCCGACATTTTAGACATTTTGAAAACTGCAGAGGGGTTTGGGCAAAATATGACCCATCGCCGTTTACAGTAATTGGCATTTTTTCGGTATGAAACGTCGTAATTTGAAACTGAAAATAGGTGCAGAGAGTCAGAATTCGGATAAAAAATCACGCTCAGGAGTCAAATTTCCGACATTTCAGACATTTTGAAAACTGCAGGGGGGTTTGGGCAAAATATGACCCATCGCCGTTTTCAGAAATTGGCATATTTTCGGTATAAAAAGTCGTAATTTGAAACTGAAAATAGGTGCAGAGAGTCAGAACTCGGATAAAAAATCACGCTCAGAAGTCAAATTTCCGACATTTTTAGACATTTTGAAAACTGCAGGGGGGTTTGGGCAAAATATGACCCATCGCCGTTTACAGTAATTGGCATATTTTCGGTATGAAACTTCGTAATTTGAAACTGAAAAAAGGTGCAGAGAGTCAGAATTCGGCTCAAAAATCACGCTCAGGAGTCAAATTTCCGACATTTCCGACATTTTGAAAACTGCAGGGGGGTTTGGGCAAAATATGACCCATCGCCGTTTTCAGTAATTGGCATATTTTCGGTATAAAAAGTCGTAATTTGAAACTGAAAATAGGTGCAGAGAGTCAGAATTCGGATAAAAAATCACGCTCAGGAGTCAAATTTCCGACATTTCAGACATTTTGAAAACTGCAGAGGGGTTTGGGCAAAATATGACCCATCGCCGTTTACAGTAATTGGCATTTTTTCGGTATGAAACGTCGTAATTTGAAACTGAAAATAGGTGCAGAGAGTCAGAATTCGGCTCAAAAATCACGCTCAGGAGTCAAATTTCCGACATTTCAGACATATTTAAAACTGCAGGGGGGTTTGGGGAAAATATGACCCTTCACCGTTTTCAGAAATTGGCATATTTTCGGTATAAAAAGTCGTAATTTGAAACTGAAAATAGGTGCAGAGAGTCAGAAATCGGCTTAAAAATCACGCTCAGGAGTCAAATTTTCGACATTTCAGACATTTTGAAAACTGCAGGGGGGTTTGGGCAAAATATGACCCATCGCCGTTTTCAGTAATTGGCATATTTTCGGTATAAAAAGTCGTAATTTGAAACTGAAAATAGGTGCAGAGAGTCAGAATTCGGATAAAAAATCACGTTCTGGAGTTAAATTTCCGACATTTTAGACATTTTGAAAACTGCAGAGGGGTTTGGGCAAAATATGACCCATCGCCGTTTACAGTAATTGGCATTTTTTCGGTATGAAACGTCGTAATTTGAAACTGAAAATAGGTGCAGAGAGTCAGAATTCGGATAAAAAATCACGCTCAGGAGTCAAATTTCCGACATTTCAGACATTTTGAAAACTGCAGGGGGGATTGGGCAAAATATGACCCATCGCCGTTTTCAGAAATTGGCATATTTTCGGTATAAAAAGTCGTAATTTGAAACTGAAAATAGGTGCAGAGAGTCAGAACTCGGATAAAAAATCACGCTCAGAAGTCAAATTTCCGACATTTTTAGACATTTTGAAAACTGCAGGGGGGTTTGGGCAAAATATGACCCATCGCCGTTTACAGTAATTGGCATATTTTCGGTATGAAACTTCGTAATTTGAAACTGAAAAAAGGTGCAGAGAGTCAGAATTCGGCTCAAAAATCATGCTCAGGAGTCAAATTTCCGACATTTCAGACATTTTAAAAACTGCAGGGGGTTTGGGCAAAATATGACCCATCGCCGTTTTCAGTAATTGGCATATTTCCGGTATGAAACGTCGCAATTTGAAACTGAAAATAGGTGCAGAGAGTCAGAATTCGGCTCAAAAATCACGCTCCGGAGTCAAATTTCCGACATTTCAGACGTTTTGAAAACTGCAGGGGGGTTTCGGCAAAATATTACCCATCGCCGTTTTCAGTAATTGGCATATTTTCGGTATAAAAATTCGTAATTTGAAACTGAAAATAGGTGCAGAGAGTCAGAATTCGGCTCAAAAATCACGCTCAGGAGTCAAATTTCCGACATTTCAGACATTTTAAAAACTGCAGGGGGGTTTGGGCAAAATATGACCCATCGCCGTTCACAGTAATTGGTATATTTCCGGTATAAAACGTCGCAATTTGAAACTGAAAATAGGTGCAGAGAGTCAGAATTCGGCTCAAAAATCACGCTCAGGAGTCAAATTACCGACATTTCAGACATTTTGAAAACTGCAGGGGGTTTGGGCAAAATATGACCCATCGCTGTTTTCAGTAATTGGCATATTTTCGGTATGAAACGTCGTAATTTGAAACTAAGAATAGGTGCAGAGAGACAGAATTCGGCTCAAAAATCACGCTCAGGAGTCAAATTTCCGACATTTCAGACATTTTCAAAACTCTCAGGGGGGTTTGGGCAAAATATGACCCCATCGCCGTTTTCAGTAATTGGCATATTTTCGGTATGAGACGTCGTAATTTGAAACTGAAAATAGGTGCAGAGAGTCAGAATTCGGCCCAAAAATCACGCTCAGGAGTCAAATTTCCGACATTTCAGACATTTTGAAAACTGCAGGGGGGTTTGGGCAAAATATGACCCATCGCCTTTTTCAGTAATTGGCATATTTTCGGTATAAAAAGTCGTAATTTGAAACCGAAAATAGGTGCAGAGAGTCAGAATTCGGATAAAAAATCACGCTCTGGAGTTAAATTTCCGACATTTCAGACATTTTGAAAACTGCAGAGGGGTTTGGGCAAAATATGACCCATCGCCGTTTACAGTAATTGGCCTTTTTTCGGTATGAAACGTCGTAATTTGAAACTGAAAATAGGTGCAGAGAGTCAGAACTCGGATAAAAAATCACGCTCAGAAGTCAAATTTCCGACATTTCAGACATTTTGAAAACTGCAGGGGGGTTTGGGCAAAATATGACCCTTCGCTGTTTAAAGTAATTGGCATATTTTCGGTATGAAACTTCGTAATTTGAAACTGAAAAAAGGTGCAGAGATTCAGAATTCGGCTCAAAAATCACGATCAGGAGTCAAATTTCTGACATTTCCGACATTTTAAAAACTGCAGGGGGGTTTGGGCAAAATATGACCCATCGCCGTTTTCAGTAATTGGCATATTTTCGGTATAAAAAGTCGTACTTTGAAACTGAAAATAGGTGCAGAGAGTCAGAATTCGGATAAAAAATCACGCTCAGGAGTCAAATTTCCGATATTTCAGACATTTTGAAAACTGCAGAGGGGTTTGGGCAAAATATGACCCATCGCCGTTTACAGTAATTGGCCTTTTTTCGGTATGAAACGTCGTAATTTGAAACTGAAAATAGGTGCAGAGAGTCAGAACTCGGATAAAAAATCACGCTCAGAAGTCAAATTTCCGACATTTCAGACATTTTGAAAACTGCAGGGGGGTTTGGGCAAAATATGACCCTTCGCTGTTTAAAGTAATTGGCATATTTTCGGTATGAAACTTCGTAATTTGAAACTGAAAAAAGGTGCAGAGATTCAGAATTCGGCTCAAAAATCACGATCAGGAGTCAAATTTCTGACATTTCCGACATTTTAAAAACTGCAGGGGGGTTTGGGCAAAATATGACCCATCGCCGTTTTCAGTAATTGGCATATTTTCGGTATAAAAAGTCGTACTTTGAAACTGAAAATAGGTGCAGAGAGTCAGAATTCGGATAAAAAATCACGCTCAGGAGTCAAATTTCCGATATTTCAGACATTTTGAAAACTGCAGAGGGGTTTGGGCAAAATATGACCCATCGCCGTTTACAGTAATTGGCATTTTTTCGGTATGAAAAGTCGTAATTTGAAACTGAAAATAGGTGCAGAGAGTCAGAATTCAGCTCAAAAATCACGCTCAGGAGTCAAATTTCCGACATTTCCGACATTTTAAAAACTGCAGGGTGTTTGGGCAAAATATGACCCATCGCCGTTTTCAGTAATTGGTATATTTCCGGTATAAAAATTCGTAATTTGAAACTGAAAATAGGTGCAGAGAGTCAGAATTCGGCTCAAAAATCACGCTCAGGAGTCAAATTACCGACATTTCAGACATTTTGAAAACTGCAGGGGGGTTTGGGCAAAATATGACCCATCGCCGTTTTCAGTAATTGGCATATTTTCGGTATAAAAATTCGTAATTTGAAACTGAAAATAGGTGCAGAGAGTCAGAATTCGGCTCAAAAATCACGCTCAGGAGTCAAATTTCCGACATTTCAGACATTTTAAAAACTGCAGGGGGGTTTGGGCAAAATATGACCCATCGCCGTTTTCAGTAATTGGCATATTTCCGGTATGAAACGTCGCAATTTGAAACTGAAAATAGGTGCATAGAGTCAGAATTCGGCGCAGAAATCACGCTCAGGAGTCAAATTTCCGACATTTCAGACATTTTGAAAACTGCAGGGGGGTTTGGGCAAAATATGACCCATCGCCGTTTTCAGTAATTGGCATATTTTCGGTATAAAAATTCGTAATTTGAAACTGAAAATAGGCGCAGAGAGTCAGAATTCGGCTCAAAAATCACGCTCAGGAGTCAAATTTCCGACATTTCAGACATTTTAAAAACTGCAGGGGGTTTGGGCAAAATATGACCCATCGCCGTTTTCAGTAATTGGCATATTTCCAATATGAAACGTCGCAATTTGAAACTGAAAATAGGTGCAGAGAGTCAGAATTCGGCCCAAAAATCACGCTCAGGAGTCAAATATCCGACATTTCAGACATTTTGAAAACTGCAGGGGGGTTTGGGCAAAATATGACCCATCGCCGTTTTCAGTAATTGGCATATTTTCGGTATAAAAAGTCATAATTTGAAACTGAAAATAGGTGCAGAGAGTCAGAATTCGGCTCAAAAATCACGCTCAGGAGTCAAATTTCCGACATTTCAGACATTTTAAAAACTGCAGGGGGGTTTGGGCAAAATATGACCCATCGCCGTTTTCAGTAATTGGCATATTTTCGGTATGAAACGTCGTAATTTGAAACTAAAAATAGGTGCAGAGAGACAGAATTCGGCTCAAAAATCACGCTCAGGAGTCAAATTTCCGACATTTCAGACATTTTAAAAACTGCAGGGGGGTTTGGGCAAAATATTACCCCATTGCTGTTTTCAGTAATTGGCATATTTTCGGTATGAAACGTCGTAATTTGAAACTGAAAATAGGTGAAGAAAGTCAGAATTCGGCTCAAAAATCACGCTCAGGAGTCAAATTTCCAACATTTCTGACATTTTAAAAACTGCAGGGGGGTTTGGGCAAAATATGACCCATCACACTTTTCAGTAATTGGCATATTTTCGGTATGAAACGTCGTAATTTGAAACTGAAAATAGGTGAAGAGAGTCAGAATTCGGCTCAGAAATCACGCTCAGGAGTCAAATTTCCGACATTTCCGACATTTTAAAAACTGCAGGGGGGTTTGGGCAAAATATGACCCATCACACTTTTCAGTAATTGGCATATTTTCGGTATAAAAAGTCGTAATTTGAAACTGAAAAAAGGTGCAGAGAGTCATAATTCGGATAAAAAATCACGCTCAGGAGTCAAATTTCCGACATTTCAGACATTTTGAAAACTGCAGAGGGGTTTGGGCAAAATATGACCCATCGCCGTTTACAGTAATTGGCATTTTTTCGGTATGAAACGTCGTAATTTGAAACTGAAAATAGGTGCAGAGAGTCAGAATTCGGCTCAAAAATCACGCTCAGGAGTCAAATTTCCAACATTTCAGACATTTTAAAAACTGCAGGGGGGTTTGGGCAAAATATGACCCATCGCCGTTTTCAGTAATTGGCATATTTTCGGTATGAAACGTCGTAATTTGAAACTAAAAATAGGTGCAGAGAGACAGAATTCGGCTCAAAAATCACGCTCAGGAGTCAAATTTCCGACATTTCAGACATTTTGAAAACTGCAGGGGGGTTTGGGCAAAATATGACCCATCGCCGTTTACAGTAATTGGCATATTTTCGGTATGAAACTTCGTAATTTGAAACTGATAATAGGTGCAGAGAGTCGGAATTCAGCTCAAAAATCACGCTCAGGAGTCAAATTTCCGACATTTCCGACATTTTAAAAACTGCAGGGGGGTTTGGGCAAAATATGACCCATCGCACTTTTCAGTAATTGGCATATTTTCGGTATGAAACTTCGTAATTTGAAACTGAAAATAGGTGCAGAGAGTCAGAATTCGGCTCAAAAATCACGCTCAGGAGTCAAATTTCCGACATTTCCGACATTTTAAAAACTGCAGGGGGTTTGGGCAAAATATGACCCATCGCCGTTTTCAGTAATTGGCATATTTCCAATATGAAACGTCGCAATTTGAAACTGAAAATAGGTGCAGAGAGTCAGAATTCGGCCCAAAAATCACGCTCAGGAGTCAAATTTCCGACATTTCAGACATTTTGAAAACTGCAGGGGGGTTTGGGCAAAATATGACCCATCGCCGTTTTCAGTAATTGGCATATTTTCGGTATAAAAAGTCATAATTTGAAACTGAAAATAGGTGCAGAGAGTCAGAATTCGGCTCAAAAATCACGCTCAGGAGTCAAATTTCCGACATTTCAGACATTTTAAAAACTGCAAGGGGGTTTGGGCAAAATATGACCCATCGCTGTTTTCAGTAATTGGCATATTTTCGGTATGAAACGTCGTAATTTGAAACTAAAAATAGGTGCAGAGAGACAGAATTCGGCTCAAAAATCACGCTCAGGAGTCAAATCTCCGACATTTCAGACATTTTAAAAACTGCAGGGGGGTTTGGGCAAAATATGACCCATCGCCGTTTTCAGTAATTGGCATATTTCCAATATGAAACGTCGCAATTTGAAACTGAAAATAGGTGCAGAGAGTCAGAATTCGGCCCAAAAATCACGCTCAGGAGTCAAATATCCGACATTTCAGACATTTTGAAAACTGCAGGGGGGTTTGGGCAAAATATGACCCATCGCCGTTTTCAGTAATTGGCATATTTTCGGTATAAAAAGTCATAATTTGAAACTGAAAATAGGTGCAGAGAGTCAGAATTCGGCTCAAAAATCACGCTCAGGAGTCAAATTTCCGACATTTCAGACATTTTAAAAACTGCAGGGGGGTTTGGGCAAAATATGACCCATCGCCGTTTTCAGTAATTGGCATATTTTCGGTATGAAACGTCGTAATTTGAAACTAAAAATAGGTGCAGAGAGACAGAATTCGGCTCAAAAATCACGCTCAGGAGTCAAATTTCCGACATTTCAGACATTTTGAAAACTGCAGGGGGGTTTGGGCAAAATATGACCCATCGCCGTTTTCAGTAATTGGCATATTTTCGGTATAAAAAGTCATAATTTGAAACTGAAAATAGGTGCAGAGAGTCAGAATTCGGCTCAAAAATCACGCTCAGGAGTCAAATTTCCGACATTTCAGACATTTTAAAAACTGCAAGGGGGTTTGGGCAAAATATGACCCATCGCTGTTTTCAGTAATTGGCATATTTTCGGTATGAAACGTCGTAATTTGAAACTAAAAATAGGTGCAGAGAGACAGAATTCGGCTCAAAAATCACGCTCAGGAGTCAAATCTCCGACATTTCAGACATTTTAAAAACTGCAGGGGGGTTTGGGCAAAATATGACCCATCGCCGTTTTCAGTAATTGGCATATTTCCAATATGAAACGTCGCAATTTGAAACTGAAAATAGGTGCAGAGAGTCAGAATTCGGCCCAAAAATCACGCTCAGGAGTCAAATATCCGACATTTCAGACATTTTGAAAACTGCAGGGGGGTTTGGGCAAAATATGACCCATCGCCGTTTTCAGTAATTGGCATATTTCCGGTATGAAACGTCGCAATTTGAAACTGAAAATAGGTGCATAGAGTCAGAATTCGGCGCAGAAATCACGCTCAGGAGTCAAATTTCCGACATTTCAGACATTTTGAAAACTGCAGGGGGGTTTGGGCAAAATATGACCCATCGCCGTTTTCAGTAATTGGCATATTTTCGGTATAAAAATTCGTAATTTGAAACTGAAAATAGGCGCAGAGAGTCAGAATTCGGCTCAAAAATCACGCTCAGGAGTCAAATTTCCGACATTTCAGACATTTTAAAAACTGCAGGGGGTTTGGGCAAAATATGACCCATCGCCGTTTTCAGTAATTGGCATATTTCCAATATGAAACGTCGCAATTTGAAACTGAAAATAGGTGCAGAGAGTCAGAATTCGGCCCAAAAATCACGCTCAGGAGTCAAATATCCGACATTTCAGACATTTTGAAAACTGCAGGGGGGTTTGGGCAAAATATGACCCATCGCCGTTTTCAGTAATTGGCATATTTTCGGTATAAAAAGTCATAATTTGAAACTGAAAATAGGTGCAGAGAGTCAGAATTCGGCTCAAAAATCACGCTCAGGAGTCAAATTTCCGACATTTCAGACATTTTAAAAACTGCAGGGGGGTTTGGGCAAAATATGACCCATCGCCGTTTTCAGTAATTGGCATATTTTCGGTATGAAACGTCGTAATTTGAAACTAAAAATAGGTGCAGAGAGACAGAATTCGGCTCAAAAATCACGCTCAGGAGTCAAATTTCCGACATTTCAGACATTTTAAAAACTGCAGGGGGGTTTGGGCAAAATATTACCCCATTGCTGTTTTCAGTAATTGGCATATTTTCGGTATGAAACGTCGTAATTTGAAACTGAAAATAGGTGAAGAAAGTCAGAATTCGGCTCAAAAATCACGCTCAGGAGTCAAATTTCCAACATTTCTGACATTTTAAAAACTGCAGGGGGGTTTGGGCAAAATATGACCCATCACACTTTTCAGTAATTGGCATATTTTCGGTATGAAACGTCGTAATTTGAAACTGAAAATAGGTGAAGAGAGTCAGAATTCGGCTCAGAAATCACGCTCAGGAGTCAAATTTCCGACATTTCCGACATTTTAAAAACTGCAGGGGGGTTTGGGCAAAATATGACCCATCACACTTTTCAGTAATTGGCATATTTTCGGTATAAAAAGTCGTAATTTGAAACTGAAAAAAGGTGCAGAGAGTCATAATTCGGATAAAAAATCACGCTCAGGAGTCAAATTTCCGACATTTCAGACATTTTGAAAACTGCAGAGGGGTTTGGGCAAAATATGACCCATCGCCGTTTACAGTAATTGGCATTTTTTCGGTATGAAACGTCGTAATTTGAAACTGAAAATAGGTGCAGAGAGTCAGAATTCGGCTCAAAAATCACGCTCAGGAGTCAAATTTCCAACATTTCAGACATTTTAAAAACTGCAGGGGGGTTTGGGCAAAATATGACCCATCGCCGTTTTCAGTAATTGGCATATTTTCGGTATGAAACGTCGTAATTTGAAACTAAAAATAGGTGCAGAGAGACAGAATTCGGCTCAAAAATCACGCTCAGGAGTCAAATTTCCGACATTTCAGACATTTTGAAAACTGCAGGGGGGTTTGGGCAAAATATGACCCATCGCCGTTTACAGTAATTGGCATATTTTCGGTATGAAACTTCGTAATTTGAAACTGATAATAGGTGCAGAGAGTCGGAATTCAGCTCAAAAATCACGCTCAGGAGTCAAATTTCCGACATTTCCGACATTTTAAAAACTGCAGGGGGGTTTGGGCAAAATATGACCCATCGCACTTTTCAGTAATTGGCATATTTTCGGTATGAAACTTCGTAATTTGAAACTGAAAATAGGTGCAGAGAGTCAGAATTCGGCTCAAAAATCACGCTCAGGAGTCAAATTTCCGACATTTCCGACATTTTAAAAACTGCAGGGGGTTTGGGCAAAATATGACCCATCGCCGTTTTCAGTAATTGGCATATTTCCAATATGAAACGTCGCAATTTGAAACTGAAAATAGGTGCAGAGAGTCAGAATTCGGCCCAAAAATCACGCTCAGGAGTCAAATTTCCGACATTTCAGACATTTTGAAAACTGCAGGGGGGTTTGGGCAAAATATGACCCATCGCCGTTTTCAGTAATTGGCATATTTTCGGTATAAAAAGTCATAATTTGAAACTGAAAATAGGTGCAGAGAGTCAGAATTCGGCTCAAAAATCACGCTCAGGAGTCAAATTTCCGACATTTCAGACATTTTAAAAACTGCAAGGGGGTTTGGGCAAAATATGACCCATCGCTGTTTTCAGTAATTGGCATATTTTCGGTATGAAACGTCGTAATTTGAAACTAAAAATAGGTGCAGAGAGACAGAATTCGGCTCAAAAATCACGCTCAGGAGTCAAATCTCCGACATTTCAGACATTTTAAAAACTGCAGGGGGGTTTGGGCAAAATATGACCCCATTGCTGTTTTCAGTAATTGGCATATTTTCGGTATGAAACGTCGTAATTTGAAACTGAAAATAGGTGAAGAAAGTCAGAATTCGGCTCAAAAATCACGCTCAGGAGTCAAATTTCCAATATTTCTGACATTTTAAAAACTGCAGGGGGGTTTGGGCAAAATATGACCCATCACACTTTTCAGTAATTGGCATATTTTCGGTATGAAACGTCGTAATTTGAAACTGAAAATAGGTGAAGAGAGTCAGAATTCGGCTCAGAAATCACGCTCAGGAGTCAAATTTCCGACATTTCCGACATTTTAAAAACTGCAGGGGGGTTTGGGCAAAATATGACCCATCACACTTTTCAGTAATTGGCATATTTTCGGTATAAAAAGTCGTAATTTGAAACTGAAAAAAGGTGCAGAGAGTCATAATTCGGATAAAAAATCACGCTCAGGAGTCAAATTTCCGACATTTCAGACATTTTGAAAACTGCAGGGGGGTTTGGGCAAAATATGACCCATCGCCGTTTTCAGTAATTGGCATATTTTCGGTATGAAACGTCGTAATTTGAAACTAAAAATAGGTGCAGAGAGACAGAATTCGGCTCAAAAATCACGCTCAGGAGTCAAATTTCCGACATTTCAGACATTTTGAAAACTGCAGGGGGGTTTGGGCAAAATATGACCCATCGCCGTTTTCAGTAATTGGCATATTTTCGGTATAAAAAGTCATAATTTGAAACTGAAAATAGGTGCAGAGAGTCAGAATTCGGCTCAAAAATCACGCTCAGGAGTCAAATTTCCGACATTTCAGACATTTTAAAAACTGCAGAGGGGTTTGGGCAAAATATGACCCATCGCCGTTTTCAGTAATTGGCATATTTTCGGTATAAAAAGTCATAATTTGAAACTGAAAATAGGTGCAGAGAGTCAGAATTCGGCTCAAAAATCACGCTCAGGAGTCAAATTTCCGACATTTCAGACATTTTGAAAACTGCAGAGGGGTTTGGGCAAAATATGACCCATCGCCGTTTACAGTAATTGGCATTTTTTCGGTATGAAACGTCGTAATTTGAAACTGAAAATAGGTGCAGAGAGTCAGAATTCGGCTCAAAAATCACGCTCAGGAGTCAAATTTCCAACATTTCAGACATTTTAAAAACTGCAGGGGGGTTTGGGCAAAATATGACCCATCGCCGTTTTCAGTAATTGGCATATTTTCGGTATAAAAAGTCGTAATTTGAAACTGAAAATTGGTGCAGAGAGTCAGAATTCGGCTCAAAAATCACGCTCAGGAGTCAAATTTCCGACATTTCAGACATATTTAAAACTGCAGGAGGGTTTGGGCAAAATATGACCCATCGCCGTTTTCAGTAATTGGCATATTTTCGGTATGAAACGTCGTAATTTGAAACTAAAAATAGGTGCAGAGAGACAGAATTCGGCTCAAAAATCACGCTCAGGAGTCAAATTTCCGGCATTTCAGACATTTTAAAAACTGCAGGGGGGTTTGGGCAAAATATGACCCCATTGCTGTTTTCAGTAATTGGCATATTTTCGGTATGAAACGTCGTAATTTGAAACTGAAAATAGGTGAAGAGAGTCAGAATTCGGCTCAAAAATCACGCTCAGGAGTCAAATTTCCAACATTTCCGACATTTTAAAAACTGCAGGGGGGTTTGGACAAAATATGACCCATCACACTTTTCAGTAATTGGCATATTTTCGGTATGAAACGTCGTAATTTGAAACTGAAAATAGGTGAAGAGAGTCAGAATTCGGCTCAAAAATCACGCTCAGGAGTCAAATTTCCGACATTTCCGACATTTTAAAAACTGCAGGGGGGTTTGGGCAAAATATGACCCATCACACTTTTCAGTAATTGGCATATTTTCGGTATGAAACGTCGTAATTTGAAACTGAAAATAGGTGCAGAGAGTCAGAATTCGGCTCAAAAATCACGCTCAGGAGTCAAATTTTCGACATTTCAGACATTTTGAAAACTGCAGGGGGGTTTGGGCAAAATATGACCCATCGCCGTTTTCAGTAATTGGCATATTTTCGGTATAAAAAGTCGTAATTTGAAACTGAAAATAGGTGCAGAGAGTCAGAATTCGGATAAAAAATCACGCTCAGGAGTCAAATTTCCGACATTTCAGACCTTTTGAAAACTGCAGAGGGGTTTGGGCAAAATATGACCCATCGCCGTTTACAGTAATTGGCATTTTTTCGGTATGAAACGTCGTAATTTGAAACTAAAAATAGGTGCAGAGAGACAGAATTCGGCTCAAAAATCACGCTCAGGAGTCAAATTTCCGACATTTCAGACATTTTAAAAACTGCAGGGGGGTTTGGGCAAAATATGACCCAATCGCTGTTTTCAGTAATTGGCATATTTTCGGTATGAAACGTCGTAATTTGAAACTGAAAATAGGTGCAGAGAGACAGAATTCGGCTCAAAAATCACGCTCAGGAGTCAAATTTCCGACATTTCAGACATTTTAAAAACTGCAGGGGGGTTTGGACAAAATATGACCCATCACACTTTTCAGTAATTGGAATATTTTCGGTATGAAACGTCGTAATTTGAAACTGAAAATAGGTGAAGAGAGTCAGAATTCGGCTCAAAAATCACGCTCAGGAGTCAAATTTCCGACATTTCCGACATTTTAAAAACTGCAGGGGGGTTTGGGCAAAATATGACCCATCACACTTTTCAGTAATTGGCATCTTTTCGGTATGAAACGTCGTAATTTGAAACTGAAAATAGGTGCAGAGAGTCAGAATTCGGCTAAAAAATCACGCTCAGGAGTCAAATTTTCGACATTTCAGACATTTTGAAAACTGCAGGGGGGTTTGGGCAAAATATGACCCATCGCCGTTTTCAGTAATTGGCATATTTTCGGTATAAAAAGTCGTAATTTGAAACTGAAAATAGGTGCAGAGAGTCAGAATTCGGATAAAAAATCACGCTCAGGAGTCAAATTTCCGACATTTCAGACCTTTTGAAAACTGCAGAGGGGTTTGGGCAAAATATGACCCATCGCCGTTTACAGTAATTGGCATTTTTTCGGTATGAAACGTCGTAATTTGAAACTGAAAATAGGTGCAGAGAGTCAGAATTCGGCTCAAAAATCACGCTCAGGAGTCAAATTTCCAACATTTCAGACATTTTAAAAACTGCAGGGGGGTTTGGGCAAAATATGACCCATCGCCGTTTTCAGTAATTGGCATATTTTCGGTATGAAACGTCGTAATTTGCAACTAAAAATAGGTGCAGAGAGACAGAATTCGGCTCAAAAATCACGCTCAGGAGTCAAATTTCCGACATTTCAGACATTTTAAAAACTGCAGGGGGGTTTGGGCAAAATATGACCCAATCGCTGTTTTCAGTAATTGGCATATTTTCGGTATGAAACGTCGTAATTTGAAACTGAAAATAGGTGCAGAGAGTCAGAATTCGGCTCAAAAATCACGCTCAGGAGTCAAATTTTCGACATTTCAGACATTTTGAAAACTGCAGAGGGGGTTTGGGCAAAATATGACCCATCGCCGTTTACAGTAATTGGCATTTTTTCGGTATGAAACGTCGTAATTTGAAACTGAAAATAGGTGCAGAGAGTCAGAATTCGGCTCAAAAATCACGCTCAGGAGTCAAATTTCCGACATTTCAGACATATTTAAAACTGCAGGGGGGTTTGGGCAAAATATGACCCATCGCCGTTTTCAGAAATTGGCATATTTTCGGTATAAAAAGTCGTAATTTGAAACTGAAAATTGGTGCAGAGAGTCAGAAATCGGCTCAAAAATCACGCTCAGGAGTCAAATTTTCGACATTTCAGACATTTTGAAAACTGCAGGGGGGTTTGGGCAAAATATGACCCATCGCCGTTTTCAGTAATTGGCATATTTTCGGTATAAAAAGTCGTAATTTGAAACTGAAAATAGGTGCAGAGAGTCAGAATTCGGATAAAAAATCACGCTCTGGAGTTAAATTTCCGACATTTTAGACATTTTGAAAACTGCAGAGGGGTTTGGGCAAAATATGACCCATCGCCGTTTACAGTAATTGGCATTTTTTCGGTATGAAACGTCGTAATTTGAAACTGAAATTAGGTGCAGAGAGTCAGAATTCGGCTCAAAAATCACGCTCAGGAGTCAAATTTCCGACATTTCAGACATTTTGAAAACTGCAGGGGGGTTTGGGCAAAATATGACCCATCGCCGTTTTCAGAAATTGGCATATTTTCGGTATAAAAAGTCGTAATTTGAAACTGAAAATAGGTGCAGAGAGTCAGAACTCGGATAAAAAATCACGCTCAGAAGTCAAATTTCCGACATTTCAGATATTTTGAAAACTGCAGGGGGGTTTGGGCAAAATATGACCCATCGCCGTTTACAGTAATTGGCATATTTTCGATATGAAACTTCGTAATTTGAAACTGAAAAAAGGTGCAGAGAGTCAGAATTCGGCTCAAAAATCACGATCAGGAGTCAAATTTCCGACATTTCCGACATTTTAAAAACTGCAGGGGGGTTTGGGCAAAATATGACCCATCACACTTTTCAGTAATTGGCATATTTTCGGTATGAAACTTCGTAATTTGAAACTGAAAATAGGTGCAGAGAGTCAGAATTCGGCTCAAAAATCACGCTCAGGAGTCAAATTTTCGACATTTCAGACATTTTGAAAACTGCAGGGGGGTTTGGGCAAAATATGACCCATCGCTGTTTTCAGTAATTGGCATATTTTCGGTATAAAAAGTCGTAATTTGAAACTGAAAATAGGTGCAGAGAGTCAGAATTCGGATAAAAAATCACGCTCAGGAGTCAAATTTCCGACATTTCAGACATTTTGAAAACTGCAGAGGGGTTTGGGCAAAATATGACCCATCGCCGTTTACAGTAATTGGCATTTTTTCGGTATGAAACGTCGTAATTTGAAACTGAAAATAGGTGCAGAGAGTCAGAATTCGGCTCAAAAATCACGCTCAGGAGTCAAATTTCCAACATTTCAGACATTTTAAAAACTGCAGGGGGGTTTGGGCAAAATATGACCCATCGCCGTTTTCAGTAATTGGCATATTTTCGGTATGAAACGTCGTAATTTGAAACTAAAAATAGGTGCAGAGAGACGGAATTCGGCTCAAAAATCACGTTCAGGAGTCAAATTTCCGACATTTCAGACATTTTAAAAACTGCAGGGGGGTTTGGGCAAAATATGACCCCATCGCTGTTTTCAGTAATTGGCATATTTTCGGTATGAAACGTCGTAATTTGAAACTGAAAATAGGTGCAGAGAGACAGAATTCGGCTCAAAAATCACGCTCAGGAGTCAAATTTCCGACATTTCAGACATTTTGAAAACTGCAGAGGGGTTTGGGCAAAATATGACCCATCGCCGTTTACAGTAATTGGCATATTTTCGGTATGAAACTTCGTAATTTGAAACTGAAAATAGGTGCAGAGAGTCAGAATTCGGCTCAAAAATCACGCTCAGGAGTCAAATTTCCGACATTTCCGACATTTTAAAAACTGCAGGGGGGTTTGGGCAAAATATGACCCATCGCACTTTTCAGTAATTGGCATATTTTCGGTATGAAACTTCGTAATTTGAAACTGAAAATAGGTGCAGAGAGTCAGAATTCGGCTCAAAAATCACGCTCAGGAGTCAAATTTTCGACATTTCAGACATTTTGAAAACTGCAGGGGGGTTTGGGCAAAATATGACCCATCGCCGTTTTCAGTAATTGGCATATTTTCGGTATAAAAAGTCGTAATTTGAAACTGAAAATAGGTGCAGAGAGTCAGAATTCGGATAAAAAATCACGCTCAGGAGTCAAATTTCCGACATTTCAGACATTTTGAAAACTGCAGAGGGGGTTTGGGCAAAATATGACCCATCGCCGTTTACAGTAATTGGCATTTTTTTCGGTATGAAACGTCGTAATTTGAAACTGAAAATAGGTGCAGAGAGTCAGAATTCGGCTCAAAAATCACGCTCAGGAGTCAAATTTCCGACATTTCCGACATTTTAAAAACTGCAGGGGGGTTTGGGCAAAATATGACCCATCACACTTTTCAGTAATTGGCATATTTTCGGTATGAAACGTCGTAATTTGAAACTGAAAATAGGTGCAGAGAGTCAGAATTCGGCTCAAAAATCACGCTCAGGAGTCAAATTTTCGACATTTCAGACATTTTGAAAACTGCAGGGGGGTTTGGGCAAAATATGACCCATCGCCGTTTTCAGTAATTGGCATATTTTCGGTATAAAAAGTCGTAATTTGAAACTGAAAATAGGTGCAGAGAGTCAGAATTCGGATAAAAAATCACGCTCAGGAGTCAAATTTCCGACATTTCAGACCTTTTGAAAACTGCAGAGGGGTTTGGGCAAAATATGACCCATCGCCGTTTACAGTAATTGGCATTTTTTCGGTATGAAACGTCGTAATTTGAAACTGAAAATAGGTGCAGAGAGTCAGAATTCGGCTCAAAAATCACGCTCAGGAGTCAAATTTCCAACATTTCAGACATTTTAAAAACTGCAGGGGGGTTTGGGCAAAATATGACCCATCGCCGTTTTCAGTAATTGGCATATTTTCGGTATGAAACGTCGTAATTTGCAACTAAAAATAGGTGCAGAGAGACAGAATTCGGCTCAAAAATCAAGCTCAGGAGTCAAATTTCCGACATTTCAGACATTTTAAAAACTGCAGGGGGGTTTGGGCAAAATATGACCCAATCGCTGTTTTCAGTAATTGGCATATTTTCGGTATGAAACGTCGTAATTTGAAACTGAAAATAGGTGCAGAGAGACAGAATTCGGCTCAAAAATCACGCTCAGGAGTCAAATTTCCGACATTTCAGACATTTTAAAAACTGCAGGGGGGTTTGGACAAAATATGACCCATCACACTTTTCAGTAATTGGAATATTTTCGGTATGAAACGTCGTAATTTGAAACTGAAAATAGGTGAAGAGAGTCAGAATTCGGCTCAAAAATCACGCTCAGGAGTCAAATTTCCGACATTTCCGACATTTTAAAAACTGCAGGGGGGTTTGGGCAAAATATGACCCATCACACTTTTCAGTAATTGGCATATTTTCGGTATGAAACGTCGTAATTTGAAACTGAAAATAGGTGCAGAGAGTCAGAATTCGGCTCAAAAATCACGCTCAGGAGTCAAATTTTCGACATTTCAGACATTTTGAAAACTGCAGGGGGGTTTGGGCAAAATATGACCCATCGCCGTTTTCAGTAATTGGCATATTTTCGGTATAAAAAGTCGTAATTTGAAACTGAAAATAGGTGCAGAGAGTCAGAATTCGGATAAAAAATCACGCTCAGGAGTCAAATTTCCGACATTTCAGACCTTTTGAAAACTGCAGAGGGGTTTGGGCAAAATATGACCCATCGCCGTTTACAGTAATTGGCATTTTTTCGGTATGAAACGTCGTAATTTGAAACTGAAAATAGGTGCAGAGAGTCAGAATTCGGCTCAAAAATCACGCTCAGGAGTCAAATTTCCAACATTTCAGACATTTTAAAAACTGCAGGGGGGTTTGGGCAAAATATGACCCATCGCCGTTTTCAGTAATTGGCATATTTTCGGTATGAAACGTCGTAATTTGAAACTAAAAATAGGTGCAGAGAGACAGAATTCGGCTCAAAAATCACGCTCAGGAGTCAAATTTCCGACATTTCAGACATTTTAAAAACTGCAGGGGGGTTTGGGCAAAATATGACCCAATCGCTGTTTTCAGTAATTGGCATATTTTCGGTATGAAACGTCGTAATTTGAAACTGAAAATAGGTGCAGAGAGACAGAATTCGGCTCAAAAATCACGCTCAGGAGTCAAATTTCCGACATTTCAGACATTTTGAAAACTGCAGGGGGGTTTGGGCAAAATATGACCCATCGGCGTTTACAGTAATTGGCATATTTTCGGTATGAAACTTCGTAATTTGCAACTGAAAATACGTGCAGAGAGTCAGAATTCGGCTCAAAAATCACGCTCAGGAGTCAAATTTTCGACATTTCAGACATTTTGAAAACTGCAGAGGGGGTTTGGGCAAAATATGACCCATCGCCGTTTACAGTAATTGGCATTTTTTCGGTATGAAACGTCGTAATTTGAAACTGAAAATAGGTGCAGAGAGTCAGAATTCGGCTCAAAAATCACGCTCAGGAGTCAAATTTCCGACATTTCAGACATATTTAAAACTGCAGGGGGGTTTGGGCAAAATATGACCCATCGCCGTTTTCAGAAATTGGCATATTTTCGGTATAAAAAGTCGTAATTTGAAACTGAAAATTGGTGCAGAGAGTCAGAAATCGGCTCAAAAATCACGCTCAGGAGTCAAATTTTCGACATTTCAGACATTTTGAAAACTGCAGGGGGGTTTGGGCAAAATATGACCCATCGCCGTTTTCAGTAATTGGCATATTTTCGGTATAAAAAGTCGTAATTTGAAACTGAAAATAGGTGCAGAGAGTCAGAATTCGGATAAAAAATCACGCTCTGGAGTTAAATTTCCGACATTTTAGACATTTTGAAAACTGCAGAGGGGTTTGGGCAAAATATGACCCATCGCCGTTTACAGTAATTGGCATTTTTTCGGTATGAAACGTCGTAATTTGAAACTGAAATTAGGTGCAGAGAGTCAGAATTCGGCTCAAAAATCACGCTCAGGAGTCAAATTTCCGACATTTCAGACATTTTGAAAACTGCAGGGGGGTTTGGGCAAAATATGACCCATCGCCGTTTTCAGAAATTGGCATATTTTCGGTATAAAAAGTCGTAATTTGAAACTGAAAATAGGTGCAGAGAGTCAGAACTCGGATAAAAAATCACGCTCAGAAGTCAAATTTCCGACATTTCAGACATTTTGAAAACTGCAGGGGGGTTTGGGCAAAATATGACCCATCGCCGTTTACAGTAATTGGCATATTTTCGATATGAAACTTCGTAATTTGAAACTGAAAAAAGGTGCAGAGAGTCAGAATTCGGCTCAAAAATCACGATCAGGAGTCAAATTTCCGACATTTCCGACATTTTAAAAACTGCAGGGGGGTTTGGGCAAAATATGACCCATCACACTTTTCAGTAATTGGCATATTTTCGGTATGAAACTTCGTAATTTGAAACTGAAAATAGGTGCAGAGAGTCAGAATTCGGCTCAAAAATCACGCTCAGGAGTCAAATTTTCGACATTTCAGACATTTTGAAAACTGCAGGGGGGTTTGGGCAAAATATGACCCATCGCTGTTTTCAGTAATTGGCATATTTTCGGTATAAAAAGTCGTAATTTGAAACTGAAAATAGGTGCAGAGAGTCAGAATTCGGATAAAAAATCACGCTCAGGAGTCAAATTTCCGACATTTCAGACATTTTGAAAACTGCAGAGGGGTTTGGGCAAAATATGACCCATCGCCGTTTACAGTAATTGGCATTTTTTCGGTATGAAACGTCGTAATTTGAAACTGAAAATAGGTGCAGAGAGTCAGAATTCGGCTCAAAAATCACGCTCAGGAGTCAAATTTCCAACATTTCAGACATTTTAAAAACTGCAGGGGGGTTTGGGCAAAATATGACCCATCGCCGTTTTCAGTAATTGGCATATTTTCGGTATGAAACGTCGTAATTTGAAACTGAAAATAGGTGCAGAGAGTCAGAATTCGGCTCAAAAATCACGCTCAGGAGTCAAATTTCCGACATTTCAGACATATTTAAAACTGCAGGGGGGTTTGGGCAAAATATGACCCATCGCCGTTTTCAGAAATTGGCATATTTTCGGTATAAAAAGTCGTAATTTGAAACTGAAAATTGGTGCAGAGAGTCAGAAATCGGCTCAAAAATCACGCTCAGGAGTCAAATTTTCGACATTTCAGACATTTTGAAAACTGCAGGGGGGTTTGGGCAAAATATGACCCATCGCCGTTTTCAGTAATTGGCATATTTTCGGTATAAAAAGTCGTAATTTGAAACTGAAAATAGGTGCAGAGAGTCAGAATTCGGATAAAAAATCACGCTCTGGAGTTAAATTTCCGACATTTTAGACATTTTGAAAACTGCAGAGGGGTTTGGGCAAAATATGACCCATCGCCGTTTACAGTAATTGGCATTTTTTCGGTATGAAACGTCGTAATTTGAAACTGAAATTAGGTGCAGAGAGTCAGAATTCGGCTCAAAAATCACGCTCAGGAGTCAAATTTCCGACATTTCAGACATTTTGAAAACTGCAGGGGGGATTGGGCAAAATATGACCCATCGCCGTTTTCAGAAATTGGCATATTTTCGGTATAAAAAGTCGTAATTTGAAACTGAAAATAGGTGCAGAGAGTCAGAACTCGGATAAAAAATCACGCTCAGAAGTCAAATTTCCGACATTTCAGACATTTTGAAAACTGCAGGGGGGTTTGGGCAAAATATGACCCATCGCCGTTTACAGTAATTGGCATATTTTCGATATGAAACTTCGTAATTTGAAACTGAAAAAAGGTGCAGAGAGTCAGAATTCGGCTCAAAAATCACGATCAGGAGTCAAATTTCCGACATTTCCGACATTTTAAAAACTGCAGGGGGGTTTGGGCAAAATATGACCCATCACACTTTTCAGTAATTGGCATATTTTCGGTATGAAACTTCGTAATTTGAAACTGAAAATAGGTGCAGAGAGTCAGAATTCGGCTCAAAAATCACGCTCAGGAGTCAAATTTTCGACATTTCAGACATTTTGAAAACTGCAGGGGGGTTTGGGCAAAATATGACCCATCGCTGTTTTCAGTAATTGGCATATTTTCGGTATAAAAAGTCGTAATTTGAAACTGAAAATAGGTGCAGAGAGTCAGAATTCGGATAAAAAATCACGCTCAGGAGTCAAATTTCCGACATTTCAGACATTTTGAAAACTGCAGAGGGGTTTGGGCAAAATATGACCCATCGCCGTTTACAGTAATTGGCATTTTTTCGGTATGAAACGTCGTAATTTGAAACTGAAAATAGGTGCAGAGAGTCAGAATTCGGCTCAAAAATCACGCTCAGGAGTCAAATTTCCAACATTTCAGACATTTTAAAAACTGCAGGGGGGTTTGGGCAAAATATGACCCATCGCCGTTTTCAGTAATTGGCATATTTTCGGTATGAAACGTCGTAATTTGAAACTAAAAATAGGTGCAGAGAGACGGAATTCGGCTCAAAAATCACGTTCAGGAGTCAAATTTCCGACATTTCAGACATTTTAAAAACTGCAGGGGGGTTTGGGCAAAATATGACCCCATCGCTGTTTTCAGTAATTGGCATATTTTCGGTATGAAACGTCGTAATTTGAAACTGAAAATAGGTGCAGAGAGACAGAATTCGGCTCAAAAATCACGCTCAGGAGTCAAATTTCCGACATTTCAGACATTTTGAAAACTGCAGAGGGGTTTGGGCAAAATATGACCCATCGCCGTTTACAGTAATTGGCATATTTTCGGTATGAAACTTCGTAATTTGAAACTGAAAATAGGTGCAGAGAGTCAGAATTCGGCTCAAAAATCACGCTCAGGAGTCAAATTTCCGACATTTCCGACATTTTAAAAACTGCAGGGGGGTTTGGGCAAAATATGACCCATCGCACTTTTCAGTAATTGGCATATTTTCGGTATGAAACTTCGTAATTTGAAACTGAAAATAGGTGCAGAGAGTCAGAATTCGGCTCAAAAATCACGCTCAGGAGTCAAATTTTCGACATTTCAGACATTTTGAAAACTGCAGGGGGGTTTGGGCAAAATATGACCCATCGCCGTTTTCAGTAATTGGCATATTTTCGGTATAAAAAGTCGTAATTTGAAACTGAAAATAGGTGCAGAGAGTCAGAATTCGGATAAAAAATCACGCTCAGGAGTCAAATTTCCGACATTTCAGACATTTTGAAAACTGCAGAGGGGGTTTGGGCAAAATATGACCCATCGCCGTTTACAGTAATTGGCATTTTTTTCGGTATGAAACGTCGTAATTTGAAACTGAAAATAGGTGCAGAGAGTCAGAATTCGGCTCAAAAATCACGCTCAGGAGTCAAATTTCCGACATTTCAGACATATTTAAAACTGCAGGGGGGTTTGGGCAAAATATGACCCATCGCCGTTTTCAGAAATTGGCATATTTTCGGTATAAAAAGTCGTAATTTGAAACTGAAAATAGGTGCAGAGAGTCAGAAATCGGCTCAAAAATCACGCTCAGGAGTCAAATTTTCGACATTTCAGACATTTTGAAAACTGCAGGGGGGTTTGGGCAAAATATGACCCATCGCCGTTTTCAGTAATTGGCATATTTTCGGTATAAAAAGTCGTAATTTGAAACTGAAAATAGGTGCAGAGAGTCAGAATTCGGATAAAAAATCACGCTCTGGAGTTAAATTTCCGACATTTTAGTCATTTTGAAAACTGCAGAGGGGTTTGGGCAAAATATGACCCATCGCCGTTTACAGTAATTGGCATTTTTTCGGTATGAAACGTCGTAATTTGAAACTGAAATTAGGTGCAGAGAGTCAGAATTCGGCTCAAAAATCACGCTCAAGAGTCAAATTTCCGACATTTCAGACATTTTGAAAACTGCAGGGGGGTTTGGGCAAAATATGACCCATCGCCGTTTTCAGAAATTGGCATATTTTCTGTATAAAAAGTCGTAATTTGAAACTGAAAATAGGTGCAGAGAGTCAGAACTCGGATAAAAAATCACGCTCAGAAGTCAAATTTCCGACATTTCAGACATTTTGAAAACTGCAGGGGGGTTTGGGCAAAATATGACCCATCGCCGTTTTCAGTAATTGGCATATTTTCGGTATGAAACTTCGTAATTTGAAACTAAAAATAGGTGCAGAGAGACAGAATTCGGCTCAAAAATCACGCTCAGGAGTCAAATTTCCGACATTTCAGACATTTTAAAAACTGCAGGGGGGTTTGGGCAAAATATGCCCCAATCGCTGTTTTCAGTAATTGGCATATTTTCGGTATGAAACGTCGTAATTTGAAACTGAAAATAGGTGCAGAGAGACAGAATTCGGCTCAAAAATCACGCTCAGGAGTCAAATTTCCGACATTTCAGACATTTTGAAAACTGCAGGGGGGTTTGGGCAAAATATGACCCATCGCCGTTTACAGTAATTGGCATATTTTCGGTATGAAACTTCGTAATTTGAAACTGAAAATAGGTGCAGAGAGTCGAAATTCGGCTCAAAAATCACGCTCAGGAGTCAAATTTCCGACATTTCCGACATTTTAAAAACTGCAGGGGGGTTTGGGCAAAATATGACCCATCGCACTTTTCAGTAATTGGCATATTTTCGGTATGAAACTTCGTAATTTGAAACTGAAAATAGGTGCAGAGAGTCAGAATTCGGCTCAAAAATCACGCTCAGGAGTCAAATTTCCGACATTTCAGACATATTTAAAACTGCAGGGGGGTTTGGGCAAAATATGACCCATCGCCGTTTTCAGAAATTGGCATATTTTCGGTATAAAAAGTCGTAATTTGAAACTGAAAATTGGTGCAGAGAGTCAGAAATCGGCTCAAAAATCACGCTCAGGAGTCAAATTTTCGACATTTCAGACATTTTGAAAACTGCAGGGGGGTTTGGGCAAAATATGACCCATCGCCGTTTTCAGTAATTGGCATATTTTCGGTATAAAAAGTCGTAATTTGAAACTGAAAATAGGTGCAGAGAGTCAGAATTCGGATAAAAAATCACGCTCTGGAGTTAAATTTCCGACATTTTAGACATTTTGAAAACTGCAGAGGGGTTTGGGCAAAATATGACCCATCGCCGTTTACAGTAATTGGCATTTTTTCGGTATGAAACGTCGTAATTTGAAACTGAAATTAGGTGCAGAGAGTCAGAATTCGGCTCAAAAATCACGCTCAGGAGTCAAATTTCCGACATTTCAGACATTTTGAAAACTGCAGGGGGGTTTGGGCAAAATATGACCCATCGCCGTTTTCAGTAATTGGCATATTTTCGGTATAAAAAGTCGTAATTTGAAACTGAAAATAGGTGCAGAGAGTCAGAATTCGGATAAAAAATCACGCTCTGGAGTTAAATTTCCGACATTTTAGACATTTTGAAAACTGCAGAGGGGTTTGGGCAAAATATGACCCATCGCCGTTTACAGTAATTGGCATTTTTTCGGTATGAAACGTCGTAATTTGAAACTGAAATTAGGTGCAGAGAGTCAGAATTCGGCTCAAAAATCACGCTCAGGAGTCAAATTTCCGACATTTCAGACATTTTAAAAACTGCAGGGGGGTTTGGGCAAAATATGACCCCATCGCCGTTTTCAGTAATTGGCATATTTTCGGTATGAAACGTCGTAATTTGAAACTGAAAATAGGTGCAGAGAGTCAGAATTCGGCTCAAAAATCACGCTCAGGAGTCAAATTTTCGACATTTCAGACATTTTGAAAACTGCAGGGGGGTTTGGGCAAAATATGACCCATCGCCGTTTTCAGTAATTGGCATATTTTCGGTATAAAAAGTCGTAATTTGAAACTGAAAATAGGTGCAGAGAGTCAGAATTCGGATAAAAAATCACGCTCTGGAGTTAAATTTCCGACATTTCAGACATTTTGAAAACTGCAGAGGGGTTTGGGCAAAATATGACCCATCGCCGTTTACAGTAATTGGCCTTTTTTCGGTATGAAACGTCGTAATTTGAAACTGAAAATAGGTGCAGAGAGTCAGAATTCGGCTCAAAAATCACGCTCAGGAGTCAAATTTCCGACATTTCAGACATTTTGAAAACTGCAGGGGGGTTTGGGCAAAATATGACCCATCGCCGTTTTCAGAAATTGGCATATTTTCGGTATAAAAAGTCGTAATTTGAAACTGAAAATAGGTGCAGAGAGTCAGAACTCGGATAAAAAATCACGCTCAGAAGTCAAATTTCCGACATTTCAGACATTTTGAAAACTGCAGGGGGGTTTGGGCAAAATATGACCCTTCGCCGTTTACAGTAATTGGCATATTTTCGGTATGAAACTTCGTAATTTGAAACTGAAAAAAGGTGCAGAGAGTCAGAATTCGGCTCAAAAATCACGATCAGGAGTCAAATTTCTGACATTTCCGACATTTTAAAAACTGCAGGGGGGTTTGGGCAAAATATGACCCATCGCCGTTTTCAGTAATTGGCATATTTTCGGTATAAAAAGTCGTACTTTGAAACTGAAAATAGGTGCAGAGAGTCAGAATTCGGATAAAAAATCACGCTCAGGAGTCAAATTTCCGATATTTCAGACATTTTGAAAACTGCAGAGGGGTTTGGGCAAAATATGACCCATCGCCGTTTACAGTAATTGGCATTTTTTCGGTATGAAACGTCGTAATTTGAAACTGAAAATAGGTGCAGAGAGTCAGAATTCAGCTCAAAAATCACGCTCAGGAGTCAAATTTCCGACATTTCCGACATTTTAAAAACTGCAGGGTGTTTGGGCAAAATATGACCCATCGCCGTTTTCAGTAATTGGTATATTTCCGGTATAAAACGTCGCAATTTGAAACTGAAAATAGGTGCAGAGAGTCAGAATTCGGCTCAAAAATCACGCTCAGGAGTCAAATTACCGACATTTCAGACATTTTGAAAACTGCAGGGGGGTTTGGGCAAAATATGACCCATCGCCGTTTTCAGTAATTGGCATATTTTCGGTATAAAAATTCGTAATTTGAAACTGAAAATAGGTGCAGAGAGTCAGAATTCGGCTCAAAAATCACGCTCAGGAGTCAAATTTCCGACATTTCAGACATTTTAAAAACTGCAGGGGGGTTGGGGCAAAATATGACCCATCGCCGTTTTCAGTAATTGGCATATTTCCGGTATGAAACGTCGCAATTTGAAACTGAAAATAGGTGCATAGAGTCAGAATTCGGCGCAGAAATCACGCTCAGGAGTCAAATTTCCGACATTTCAGACATTTTGAAAACTGCAGGGGGGTTTGGGCAAAATATGACCCATCGCCGTTTTCAGTAATTGGCATATTTTCGGTATGAAACGTCGTAATTTGAAACTGAAAATAGGCGCAGAGAGTCAGAATTCGGCTCAAAAATCACGCTCAGGAGTCAAATTTCCGACATTTCAGACATTTTAAAAACTGCAGGGGGTTTGGGCAAAATATGACCCATCGCCGTTTTCAGTAATTGGCATATTTCCAATATGAAACGTCGCAATTTGAAACTGAAAATAGGTGCAGAGAGTCAGAATTCGGCCCAAAAATCACGCTCAGGAGTCAAATTTCCGACATTTCAGACATTTTGAAAACTGCAGGGGGGTTTGGGCAAAATATGACCCATCGCCGTTTTCAGTAATTGGCATATTTTCGGTATAAAAAGACATAATTTGAAACTGAAAATAGGTGCAGAGAGTCAGAATTCGGCTCAAAAATCACGCTCAGGAGTCAAATTTCCGACATTTCAGCCATTTTAAAAACTGCAGGGGGGTTTGGGCAAAATATGACCCATCGCCGTTTTCAGTAATTGGCATATTTTCGGTATGAAACGTCGTAATTTGAAACTAAAAATAGGTGCAGAGAGACAGAATTCGGCTCATAAATCACGCTCAGGAGTCAAATTTCCGACATTTCAGACATTTTAAAAACTGCAGGGGGGTTTGGGCAAAATATGACCCCATTGCTGTTTTCAGTAATTGGCATATTTTCGGTATGAAACGTCGTAATTTGAAACTGAAAATAGGTGAAGAGAGTCAGAATTCGGCTCAAAAATCACGCTCAGGAGTCAAATTTCCAACATTTCCGACATTTTAAAAACTGCAGGGGGGTTTGGGCAAAATATGACCCATCACACTTTTCAGTAATTGGCATATTTTCGGTATGAAACGTCGTAATTTGAAACTAAAAATAGGTGCAGAGAGACAGAATTCGGCTCATAAATCACGCTCAGGAGTCAAATTTCCGACATTTCAGACATTTTGAAAACTGCAGGGGGGTTTGGGCAAAATATGACCCATCGCCGTTTACAGTAATTGGCATATTTTCGGTATGAAACTTCGTAATTTGAAACTGAAAATAGGTGCAGAGAGTCGGAATTCGGCTCAAAAATCACGCTCAGGAGTCAAATTTCCGACATTTCCGACATTTTAAAAACTGCAGCGGGGTTTGGGCAAAATATGACCCATCGCACTTTTCAGTAATTGGCATATTTTCGGTATGAAACTTCGTAATTTGAAACTGAAAATAGGTGCAGAGAGTCAGAATTCGGCTCAAAAATCACGCTCAGGATTCAAATTTTCAACATTTCAGACATTTTGAAAACTGCAGGGGGGTTTGGGCAAAATATGACCCATCGCCGTTTTCAGTAATTGGCATATTTTCAGTATAAAAAGTCGTAATTTGAAACTGAAAATAGGTGCAGAGAGTCAGAATTCGGATAAAAAATCACGCTCAGGAGTCAAATTTCCGACATTTCAGACATTTTGAAAACTGCAGAGGGGGTTTGGGCAAAATATGACCCATTGCCGTTTACAGTAATTGGCATTTTTTCGGTATGAAACGTCGTAATTTGAAACTGAAAATAGGTGCAGAGAGTCAGAATTCGGCTCAAAAATCACGCTCAGGAGTCAAATTTCCGACATTTCAGACATATTTAAAACTGCAGGGGGGTTTGGGCAAAATATGACCCATCGCCGGTTTCAGAAATTGGCATATTTTCGGTATAAAAAGTCGTAATTTGAAACTGAAAATTGGTGCAGAGAGTCAGAAATCGGCTCAAAAATCACGCTCAGGAGTCAAATTTTCGACATTTCAGACATTTTGAAAACTGCAGGGGGGTTTGGGCAAAATATGACCCATCGCCGTTTTCAGTAATTGGCATATTTTTGGTATAAAAAGTCGTAATTTGAAACTGAAAATAGGTGCAGAGAGTCAGAATTCGGATAAAAAATAACGCTCTGGAGTTAAATTTCCGACATTTTAGACATTTTGAAAACTGCAGAGGGGTTTGGGCAAAATATGACCCATCGCCGTTTACAGTAATTGGCATTTTTTCGGTATGAAACGTCGTAATTTGAAACTGAAATTAGGTGCAGAGAGTCAGAATTCGGCTCAAAAATCACGCTCAGGAGTCAAATTTCCGACATTTCAGACATTTTAAAAACTGCAGGGGGGTTTGGGCAAAATATGACCCCATCGCCGTTTTCAGTAATTGGCATATTTTCGGTATGAAACGTCGTAATTTGAAACTGAAAATAGGTGCAGAGAGTCAGAATTCGGCTCAAAAATCACGCTCAGCAGTCAAATTTCCGACATTTCAGACATTTTGAAAACTGCAGGGGGGTTTGGGCAAAATATGACCCATCGCCGTTTTCAGAAATTGGCATATTTTCGGTATAAAAAGTCGTAATTTGAAACTGAAAATAGGTGCAGAGAGTCAGAACTCGGATAAAAAATCACGCTCAGAAGTCAAATTTCCGACATTTCAGACATTTTGAAAACTGCAGGGGGGTTTGGGCAAAATATGACCCTTCGCCGTTTACAGTAATTGGCATATTTTCGGTATGAAACTTCGTAATTTGAAACTGAAAAAAGGTGCAGAGAGTCAGAATTCGGCTCAAAAATCACGATCAGGAGTCAAATTTCTGACATTTCCGACATTTTAAAAACTGCAGGGGGGTTTGGGCAAAATATGACCCATCGCCGTTTTCAGTAATTGGCATATTTTCGGTATAAAAAGTCGTACTTTGAAACTGAAAATAGGTGCAGAGAGTCAGAATTCGGATAAAAAATCACGCTCAGGAGTCAAATTTCCGATATTTCAGACATTTTGAAAACTGCAGAGGGGTTTGGGCAAAATATGACCCATCGCCGTTTACAGTAATTGGCATTTTTTCGGTATGAAACGTCGTAATTTGAAACTGAAAATAGGTGCAGAGAGTCAGAATTCAGCTCAAAAATCACGCTCAGGAGTCAAATTTCCGACATTTCCGACATTTTAAAAACTGCAGGGTGTTTGGGCAAAATATGACCCATCGCCGTTTTCAGTAATTGGTATATTTCCGGTATAAAACGTCGCAATTTGAAACTGAAAATAGGTGCAGAGAGTCAGAATTCGTCTCAAAAATCACGCTCAGGAGTCAAATTACCGACATTTCAGACATTTTGAAAACTGCAGGGGGGTTTGGGCAAAATATGACCCAACGCCGTTTTCAGTAATTGGCATATTTTCGGTATAAAAATTCGTAATTTGAAACTGAAAATAGGTGCAGAGAGTCAGAATTCGGCTCAAAAATCACGCTCAGGAGTCAAATTTCCGACATTTCAGACATTTTAAAAACTGCAGGGGGGTTGGGGCAAAATATGACCCATCGCCGTTTTCAGTAATTGGCATATTTCCGGTATGAAACGTCGCAATTTGAAACTGAAAATAGGTGCATAGAGTCAGAATTCGGCGCAGAAATCACGCTCAGGAGTCAAATTTCCGACATTTCAGACATTTTGAAAACTGCAGGGGGGTTTGGGCAAAATATGACCCATCGCCGTTTTCAGTAATTGGCATATTTTCGGTATGAAACGTCGTAATTTGAAACTGAAAATAGGCGCAGAGAGTCAGAATTCGGCTCAAAAATCACGCTCAGGAGTCAAATTTCCGACATTTCAGACATTTTAAAAACTGCAGGGGGTTTGGGCAAAATATGACCCATCGCCGTTTTCAGTAATTGGCATATTTCCAATATGAAACGTCGCAATTTGAAACTGAAAATAGGTGCAGAGAGTCAGAATTCGGCCCAAAAATCACGCTCAGGAGTCAAATTTCCGACATTTCAGACATTTTGAAAACTGCAGGGGGGTTTGGGCAAAATATGACCCATCGCCGTTTTCAGTAATTGGCATATTTTCGGTATAAAAAGACATAATTTGAAACTGAAAATAGGTGCAGAGAGTCAGAATTCGGCTCAAAAATCACGCTCAGGAGTCAAATTTCCGACATTTCAGCCATTTTAAAAACTGCAGGGGGGTTTGGGCAAAATATGACCCATCGCCGTTTTCAGTAATTGGCATATTTTCGGTATGAAACGTCGTAATTTGAAACTAAAAATAGGTGCAGAGAGACAGAATTCGGCTCATAAATCACGCTCAGGAGTCAAATTTCCGACATTTCAGACATTTTAAAAACTGCAGGGGGGTTTGGGCAAAATATGACCCCATTGCTGTTTTCAGTAATTGGCATATTTTCGGTATGAAACGTCGTAATTTGAAACTGAAAATAGGTGAAGAGAGTCAGAATTCGGCTCAAAAATCCCGCTCAGGAGTCAAATTTCCAACATTTCCGACATTTTAAAAACTGCAGGGGGGTTTGGGCAAAATATGACCCATCACACTTTTCAGTAATTGGCATATTTTCGGTATGAAACGTCGTAATTTGAAACTGAAAATAGGTGAAGAGAGTCAGAATTCGGCTCAAAAATCATGCTCAGGAGTCAAATTTCCGACATTTCCGACATTTTAAAAACTGCAGGGGGGTTTGGGCAAAATATGACCCATCGCCGTTTTCAGTAATTGGCATATTTTCGGTATGAAACTTCGTAATTTGAAACTAAAAATAGGTGCAGAGAGACAGAATTCGGCTCAAAAATCACGCTCAGGAGTCAAATTTCCGACATTTCAGACATTTTAAAAACTGCAGGGGGGTTTGGGCAAAATATGACCCAATCGCTGTTTTCAGTAATTGGCATATTTTCGGTATGAAACGTCGTAATTTGAAACTGAAAATAGGTGCAGAGAGACAGAATTCGGCTAAAAAATCACGCTCAGGAGTCAAATTTCCGACATTTCAGACATTTTGAAAACTGCAGGGGGGTTTGGGCAAAATATGACCCATCGCCGTTTACAGTAATTGGCATATTTTCGGTATGAAACTTCGTAATTTGAAACTGAAAATAGGTGCAGAGAGTCGGAATTCGGCTCAAAAATCACGCTCAGGAGTCAAATTTCCGACATTTCCGACATTTTAAAAACTGCAGCGGGGTTTGGGCAAAATATGATCCATCGCACTTTTCAGTAATTGGCATATTTTCGGTATGAAACTTCGTAATTTGAAACTGAAAATAGGTGCAGAGAGTCAGAATTCGGCTCAAAAATCACGCTCAGGATTCAAATTTTCAACATTTCAGACATTTTGAAAACTGCAGGGGGGTTTGGGCAAAATATGACCCATCGCCGTTTTCAGTAATTGGCATATTTTCAGTATAAAAAGTCGTAATTTGAAACTGAAAATAGGTGCAGAGAGTCAGAATTCGGATAAAAAATCACGCTCAGGAGTCAAATTTCCGACATTTCAGACATTTTGAAAACTGCAGAGGGGGTTTGGGCAAAATATGACCCATTGCCGTTTACAGTAATTGGCATTTTTTCGGTATGAAACGTCGTAATTTGAAACTGAAAATAGGTGCAGAGAGTCAGAATTCGGCTCAAAAATCACGCTCAGGAGTCAAATTTCCGACATTTCAGACATTTTGAAAACTGCAGGGGGGTTTGGGCAAAATATGACCCATCGCCGTTTTCAGAAATTGGCATATTTTCGGTATAAAAAGTCGTAATTTGAAACTGAAAATTGGTGCAGAGAGTCAGAAATCGGCTCAAAAATCACGCTCAGGAGTCAAATTTTCGACATTTAAGACATTTTGAAAACTGCAGGGGGGTTTGGGCAAAATATGACCCATCGCCGTTTTCAGTAATTGGCATATTTTCGGTATAAAAAGTCGTAATTTGAAACTGAAAATAGGTGCAGAGAGTCAGAATTCGGATAAAAAATCACGCTCTGGAGTTAAATTTCCGACATTTTAGACATTTTGAAAACTGCAGAGGGGTTTGGGCAAAATATGACCCATCGCCGTTTACAGTAATTGGCATTTTTTCGGTATGAAACGTCGTAATTTGAAACTGAAATTAGGTGCAGAGAGTCAGAATTCGGCTCAAAAATCACGCTCAGGAGTCAAATTTCCGACATTTCAGACATTTTAAAAACTGCAGGGGGGTTTGGGCAAAATATGACCCCATCGCCGTTTTCAGTAATTGGCATATTTTCGGTATGAAACGTCGTAATTTGAAACTGAAAATAGGTGCAGAGAGTCAGAATTCGGCTCAAAAATCACGCTCAGGAGTCAAATTTTCGACATTTCAGACATTTTGAAAACTGCAGGGGGGTTTGGGCAAAATATGACCCATCGCCGTTTTCAGTAATTGGCATATTTTCGGTATAAAAAGTCGTAATTTGAAACTGAAAATAGGTGCAGAGAGTCAGAATTCGGATAAAAAATCACGCTCTGGAGTTAAATTTCCGACATTTCAGACATTTTGAAAACTGCAGAGGGGTTTGGGCAAAATATGACCCATCGCCGTTTACAGTAATTGGCATTTTTTCGGTATGAAACGTCGTAATTTGAAACTGAAAATAGGTGCAGAGAGTCAGAATTCGGCTCAAAAATCACGCTCAGGAGTCAAATTTCCGACATTTCAGACATTTTGAAAACTGCAGGGGGGTTTGGGCAAAATATGACCCATCGCCGTTTTCAGAAATTGGCATATTTTCGGTATAAAAAGTCGTAATTTGAAACTGAAAATAGGTGCAGAGAGTCAGAACTCGGATAAAAAATCACGCTCAGAAGTCAAATTTCCGACATTTCAGACATTTTGAAAACTGCAGGGGGGTTTGGGCAAAATATGACCCTTCGCCGTTTACAGTAATTGGCATATTTTCGGTATGAAACTTCGTAATTTGAAACTGAAAAAAGGTGCAGAGAGTCAGAATTCGGCTCAAAAATCACGATCAGGAGTCAAATTTCTGACATTTCCGACATTTTAAAAACTGCAGGGGGGTTTGGGCAAAATATGACCCATCGCAGTTTTCAGTAATTGGCATATTTTCGGTATAAAAAGTCGTACTTTGAAACTGAAAATAGGTGCAGAGAGTCAGAATTCGGATAAAAAATCACGCTCAGGAGTCAAATTTCCGATATTTCAGACATTTTGAAAACTGGAGAGGGGTTTGGGCAAAATATGACCCATCGCCGTTTACAGTAATTGGCATTTTTTCGGTATGAAACGTCGTAATTTGAAACTGAAAATAGGTGCAGAGAGTCAGAATTCAGCTCAAAAATCACGCTCAGGAGTCAAATTTCCGACATTTCCGACATTTTAAAAACTGCAGGGTGTTTGGGCAAAATATGACCCATCGCCGTTTTCAGTAATTGGTATATTTCCGGTATAAAACGTCGCAATTTGAAACTGAAAATAGGTGCAGAGAGTCAGAATTCGGCTCAAAAATCACGCTCAGGAGTCAAATTACCGACATTTCAGACATTTTGAAAACTGCAGAGGGGTTTGGGCAAAATATGACCCATCGCCGTTTTCAGTAATTGGCATATTTTCGGTATAAAAATTCGTAATTTGAAACTGAAAATAGGTGCAGAGAGTCAGAATTCGGCTCAAAAATCACGCTCAGGAGTCAAATTTCCGACATTTCAGACATTTTAAAAACTGCAGGGGGGTTTGGGCAAAATATGACCCATCGCCGTTTTCAGTAATTGGCATATTTCCGGTATGAAACGTCGCAATTTGAAACTGAAAATAGGTGCATAGAGTCAGAATTCGGCGCAGAAATCACGCTCAGGAGTCAAATTTCCGACATTTCAGACATTTTGAAAACTGCAGGGGGGTTTGGGCAAAATATGACCCATCGCCGTTTTCAGTAATTGGCATATTTTCGGTATAAAAATTCGTAATTTGAAACTGAAAATAGGCGCAGAGAGTCAGAATTCGGCTCAAAAATCACGCTCAGGAGTCAAATTTCCGACATTTCAGACATTTTAAAAACTGCAGGGGGTTTGGGCAAAATATGACCCATCGCCGTTTTCAGTAATTGGCATATTTCCAATATGAAACGTCGCAATTTGAAACTGAAAATAGGTGCAGAGAGTCAGAATTCGGCCCAAAAATCACGCTCAGGAGTCAAATTTCCGACATTTCAGACATTTTGAAAACTGCAGGGGGGTTTGGGCAAAATATGACCCATCGCCGTTTTCAGTAATTGGCATATTTTCGGTATAAAAAGACAATTTGAAACTGAAAATAGGTGCAAAGAGTCAGAATTCGGCTCAAAAATCACGCTCAGGAGTCAAATTTCCGACATTTCAGACATTTTAAAAACTGCAGGGGGGTTTGGGCAAAATATGACCCATCGCCGTTTTCAGTAATTGGCATATTTTCGGTATGAAACGTCGTAATTTGAAACTAAAAATAGGTGCAGAGAGACAGAATTCGGCTCAAAAATCACGCTCAGGAGTCAAATTTCCGACATTTCAGACATTTTAAAAACTGCAGGGGGGTTTGGGCAAAATATGACCCCATTGCTGTTTTCAGTAATTGGCATATTTTCGGTATGAAACGTCGTAATTTGAAACTGAAAATAGGTGAAGAGAGTCAGAATTCGGCTCAAAAATCATGCTCAGGAGTCAAATTTCTAACATTTCCGACATTTTAAAAACTGCAGGGGGGTTTGGGCAAAATATGACCCATCACACTTTTCAGTAATTGGCATATTTTCGGTATGAAACGTCGTAATTTGAAACTGAAAATAGGTGAAGAGAGTCAGAATTCGGCTCAAAAATCACGCTCAGGAGTCAAATTTCCGACATTTCCGACATTTTAAAAACTGCAGGGGGGTTTGGGCAAAATATGACCCATCACACTTTTCAGTAATTGGCATATTTTCGGTATGAAACGTCGTAATTTGAAACTGAAAATAGGTGCAGAGAGTCAGAATTCGGCTCAAAAATCATGCTCAGGAGTCAAATTTTCGACATTTCAGACATTTTGAAAACTGCAGGGGGGTTTGGGCAAAATATGACCCATCGCCGTTTTCAGTAATTGGCATATTTTCGGTATAAAAAGTCGTAATTTGAAACTGAAAATAGGTGCAGAGAGTCAGAATTCGGATAAAAAATCACGCTCAGGAGTCAAATTTCCGACATTTCAGACATTTTGAAAACTGCAGAGGGGTTTGGGAAAAATATGACCCATCGCCGTTTACAGTAATTGGCATTTTTTCGGTATGAAACGTCGTAATTTGAAACTGAAAATAGGTGCAGAGAGTCAGAATTCGGCTCAAAAATCACGCTCAGGAGTCAAATTTCCAACATTTCAGACATTTTAAAAACTGCAGGGGGGTTTGGGCAAAATATGACCCATCGCCGTTTTCAGTAATTGGCATATTTTCGGTATGAAACGACGTAATTTGAAACTAAAAATAGGTGCAGAGAGACAGAATTCGGCTCAAAAATCACGCTCAGGAGTCAAATTTCCGACATTTCAGACATTTTAAAAACTGCAGGGGGGTTTGGGCAAAATATGACCCAATCGCTGTTTTCAGTAATTGGCATATTTTCGGTATGAAACGTCGTAATTTGAAACTGAAAATAGGTGCAGAGAGACAGAATTCGGCTCAAAAATCACGCTCAGGAGTCAAATTTCCGACATTTCAGACATTTTGAAAACTGCAGGGGGGTTTGGGCAAAATATGACCCATCGGCGTTTACCGTAATTGGCATATTTTCGGTATGAAACGTCGTAATTTGAAACTAAAAATAGGTGCAGAGAGACAGAATTCGGCTCAAAAATCACGCTCAGGAGTCAAATTTCCGACATTTCAGACATTTTAAAAACTGCAGGGGGGTTTGGGCAAAATATGACCCAATCGCTGTTTTCAGTAATTGGCATATTTTCGGTATGAAACGTCGTAATTTGAAACTGAAAATAGGTGCAGAGAGTCAGAATTCGGCTCAAAAATCACGCTCAGGAGTCAAATTTCCAACATTTCAGACATTTTAAAAACTGCAGGGGGGTTTGGGCAAAATATGACCCATCGCCGTTTTCAGTAATTGGCATATTTTCGGTATGAAACGTCGTAATTTGAAACTAAAAATAGGTGCAGAGAGACAGAATTCGGCTCAAAAATCACGCTCAGGAGTCAAATTTCCGACATTTCAGACATTTTAAAAACTGCAGGGGGGTTTGGGCAAAATATGACCCAATCGCTGTTTTCAGTAATTGGCATATTTTCGGTATGAAACGTCGTAATTTGAAACTGAAAATAGGTGCAGAGAGACAGAATTCGGCTCAAAAATCACGCTCAGGAGTCAAATTTCCGACATTTCAGACATTTTGAAAACTGCAGGGGGGTTTGGGCAAAATATGACCCATCGGCGTTTACAGTAATTGGCATATTTTCGGTATGAAACTTCGTAATTTGAAACTGAAAATAGGTGCAGAGAGTCAGAATTCGGCTCAAAAATCACGCTCAGGAGTCAAATTTTCGACATTTCAGACATTTTGAAAACTGCAGGGGGGTTTGGGCAAAATATGACCCATCGCCGTTTTCAGTAATTGGCATATTTTCGGTATAAAAAGTCGTAATTTGAAACTGAAAATAGGTGCAGAGAGTCAGAATTCGGATAAAAAATCACGCTCAGGAGTCAAATTTCCGACATTTCAGACATTTTGAAAACTGCAGAGGGGGTTTGGGCAAAATATGACCCATCGCCGTTTTCAGTAATTGGCATTTTTTCGGTATGAAACGTCGTAATTTGAAACTGAAAATAGGTGCAGAGAGTCAGAATTCGGCTCAAAAATCATGCTCAGGAGTCAAATTTCCGACATTTCAGACATATTTAAAACTGCAGGGGGGTTTGGGCAAAATATGACCCATCGCCGTTTTCAGAAATTGGCATATTTTCGGTATAAAAAGTCGTAATTTGAAACTGAAAATTGGTGCAGAGAGTCAGAAATCGGCTCAAAAATCACGCTCAGGACTCAAATTTTCGACATTTCAGACATTTTGAAAACTGCAGGGGGGTTTGGGCAAAATATGACCCATCGCCGTTTTCAGTAATTGGCATATTTTCGGTATAAAAAGTCGTAATTTGAAACTGAAAATAGGTGCAGAGAGTCAGAATTCGGATAAAAAATCACGCTCTGGAGTTAAATTTCCGACATTTTAGACATTTTGAAAACTGCAGAGGGGTTTGGGCAAAATATGACCCATCGCCGTTTACAGTAATTGGCATTTTTTCGGTATGAAACGTCGTAATTTGAAACTGAAATTAGGTGCAGAGAGTCAGAATTCGGCTCAAAAATCACGCTCAGGAGTCAAATTTCCGACATTTCAGACATTTTGAAAACTGCAGGGGGGTTTGGGCAAAATATGACCCATCGCCGTTTTCAGAAATTGGCATATTTTCGGTATAAAAAGTCGTAATTTGAAACTGAAAATAGGTGCAGAGAGTCAGAACTCGGATAAAAAATCACGCTCAGAAGTCAAATTCCCGACATTTCAGACATTTTGAAAACTGCAGGGGGGTTTGGGCAAAATATGACCCATCACACTTTTCAGTAATTGGCATATTTTCGGTATGAAACTTCGTAATTTGAAACTGAAAATAGGTGAAGAGAGTCAGAATTCGGCTCAAAAATCACGCTCAGGAGTCAAATTTCCGACATTTCCGACATTTTAAAAACTGCAGGGGGGTTTGGGCAAAATATGACCCATCACACTTTTCAGTAATTGGCATATTTTCGGTATGAAACGTCGTAATTTGAAACTGAAAATAGGTGCAGAGAGTCAGAATTCGGCTCAAAAATCACGCTCAGGAGTCAAATTTTCGACATTTCAGACATTTTGAAAACTGCAGGGGGGTTTGGGCAAAATATGACCCATCGCCGTTTTCAGTAATTGGCATATTTTCGGTATAAAAAGTCGTAATTTGAAACTGAAAATAGGTGCAGAGAGTCAGAATTCGGATAAAAAATCACGCTCAGGAGTCAAATTTCCGACATTTCAGACATTTTGAAAACTGCAGAGGGGTTTGGGAAAAATATGACCCATCGCCGTTTACAGTAATTGGCATTTTTTTGGTATGAAACGTCGTAATTTGAAA
Source organism: Procambarus clarkii (assembly GCF_040958095.1). Taxonomy (NCBI): domain Eukaryota; kingdom Metazoa; phylum Arthropoda; class Malacostraca; order Decapoda; family Cambaridae; genus Procambarus; species Procambarus clarkii. The sequence continues at coordinate 799,220 of NC_091200.1, forward strand.
CTGAAAATAGGTGCAGAGAGTCAGAATTCGGCTCAAAAATCACGCTCAGGAGTCAAATTTCCAACATTTCAGACATTTTAAAAACTGCAGGGGGGTTTGGGCAAAATATGACCCATCGCCGTTTTCAGTAATTGGCATATTTTCGGTATGAAACGTCGTAATTTGAAACTAAAAATAGGTGCAGAGAGACAGAATTCGGCTCAAAAATCACGCTCAGGAGTCAAATTTCCGACATTTCAGACATTTTAAAAACTGCAGGGGGGTTTGGGCAAAATATGACCCAATCGCTGTTTTCAGTAATTGGCATATTTTCGGTATGAAACGTCGTAATTTGAAACTGAAAATAGGTGCAGAGAGACAGAATTCGGCTCAAAAATCACGCTCAGGAGTCAAATTTCCGACATTTCAGACATTTTGAAAACTGCAGGGGGGTTTGGGCAAAATATGACCCATCGGCGTTTACCGTAATTGGCATATTTTCGGTATGAAACGTCGTAATTTGAAACTAAAAATAGGTGCAGAGAGACAGAATTCGGCTCAAAAATCACGCTCAGGAGTCAAATTTCCGATATTTCAAACATTTTAAAAACTGCAGGGGGGTTTGGGCAAAATATGACCCAATCGCTGTTTTCAGTAATTGGCATATTTTCGGTATGAAACGTCGTAATTTGAAACTGAAAATAGGTGCAGAGAGTCAGAATTCGGTTCAAAAATCACGCTCAGGAGTCAAATTTCCAACATTTCAGACATTTTAAAAACTGCAGGGGGGTTTGGGCAAAATATGACCCATCGCCGTTTTCAGTAATTGGCATATTTTTGGTATGAAACGTCGTAATTTGAAACTAAAAATAGGTGCAGAGAGACAGAATTCGGCTCAAAAATCACGCTCAGGAGTCAAATTTCCGACATTTCAGACATTTTAAAAACTGCAGGGGGGTTTGGGCAAAATATGACCCAATCGCTGTTTTCAGTAATTGGCATATTTTCGGTATGAAACGTCGTAATTTGAAACTGAAAATAGGTGCAGAGAGACAGAATTCGGCTCAAAAATCACGCTCAGGAGTCAAATTTCCGACATTTCAGACATTTTGAAAACTGCAGGGGGGTTTGGGCAAAATATGACCCATCGGCGTTTACAGTAATTGGCATATTTTCGGTATGAAACTTCGTAATTTGAAACTGAAAATAGGTGCAGAGAGTCAGAATTCGGCTCAAAAATCACGCTCAGGAGTCAAATTTTCGACATTTCAGACATTTTGAAAACTGCAGGGGGGTTTGGGCAAAATATGACCCATCGCCGTTTTCAGTAATTGGCATATTTTCGGTATAAAAAGTCGTAATTTGAAACTGAAAATAGGTGCAGAGAGTCAGAATTCGGATAAAAAATCACGCTCAGGAGTCAAATTTCCGACATTTCAGACATTTTGAAAACTGCAGAGGGGGTTTGGGCAAAATATGACCCATCGCCGTTTTCAGTAATTGGCATTTTTTCGGTATGAAACGTCGTAATTTGAAACTGAAAATAGGTGCAGAGAGTCAGAATTCGGCTCAAAAATCACGCTCAGGAGTCAAATTTCCGACATTTCAGACATATTTAAAACTGCAGGGGGGTTTGGGCAAAATATGACCCATCGCCGTTTTCAGAAATTGGCATATTTTCGGTATAAAAAGTCGTAATTTGAAACTGAAAATTGGTGCAGAGAGTCAGAAATCGGCTCAAAAATCACGCTCAGGAGTCAAATTTTCGACATTTCAGACATTTTGAAAACTGCAGGGGGGTTTGGGCAAAATATGACCCATCGCCGTTTTCAGTAATTGGCATATTTTCGGTATAAAAAGTCGTAATTTGAAACTGAAAATAGGTGCAGAGAGTCAGAATTCGGATAAAAAATCACGCTCTAGAGTTAAATTTCCGACATTTTAGACATTTTGAAAACTGCAGAGGGGTTTGGGCAAAATATGACCCATCGCCGTTTACAGTAATTGGCATTTTTTCGGTATGAAACGTCGTAATTTGAAACTGAAATTAGGTGCAGAGAGTCAGAATTCGGCTCAAAAATCACGCTCAGGAGTCAAATTTCCGACATTTCAGACATTTTGAAAACTGCAGGGGGGTTTGGGCAAAATATGACCCATCGCCGTTTTCAGAAATTGGCATATTTTCGGTATAAAAAGTCGTAATTTGAAACTGAAAATAGGTGCAGAGAGTCAGAACTCGGATAAAAAATCACGCTCAGAAGTCAAATTTCCGACATTTCAGACATTTTGAAAACTGCAGGGGGGTTTGGGCAAAATATGACCCATCGCCGTTTACAGTAATTGGCATATTTTCGGTATGAAACTTCGTAATTTGAAACTGAAAAAAGGTGCAGAGAGTCAGAATTCAGCTCAAAAATCACGATCAGGAGTCAAATTTCCGACATTTCCGACATTTTAAAAACTGCAGGGGGGTTTGGGCAAAATATGACCCATCACACTTTTCAGTAATTGGCATATTTTCGGTATGAAACTTCGTAATTTGAAACTGAAAATAGGTGCAGAGAGTCAGAATTCGGCTCAAAAATCACGCTCAGGAGTCAAATTTTCGACATTTCAGACATTTTGAAAACTGCAGGGGGGTTTGGGCAAAATATGACCCATCGCTGTTTTCAGTAATTGGCATATTTTCGGTATAAAAAGTCGTAATTTGAAACTGAAAAAAGGTGCAGAGAGTCAGAATTCGGATAAAAAATCACGCTCTGGAGTTAAATTTCCGACATTTCAGACATTTTGAAAACTGCAGAGGGGTTTGGGCAAAATATGACCCATCGCTGTTTACAGTAATTGGCATTTTTTCGGTATGAAACGTCGTAATTTGAAACTGAAAATAGGTGCAGAGAGTCAGAATTCGGCTCAAAAATCACGCTCAGGAGTCAAATTTCCGACATTTCAGACATTTTGAAAACTGCAGGGGGGTTTGGGCAAAATATGACCCATCGCCGTTTTCAGAAATTGGCATATTTTCGGTATAAAAAGTCGTAATTTGAAACTGAAAATAGGTGCAGAGAGTCAGAACTCGGATAAAAAATCACGCTCAGAAGTCAAATTTCCGACATTTCAGACATTTTGAAAACTGCAGGGGGGTTTGGGCAAAATATGACCCTTCGCCGTTTACAGTAATTGGCATATTTTCGGTATGAAACTTCGTAATTTGAAACTGAAAAAAGGTGCAGAGAGTCAGAATTCGGCTCAAAAATCACGATCAGGAGTCAAATTTCTGACATTTCCGACATTTTAAAAACTGCAGGGGGGTTTGGGCAAAATATGACCCATCGCCGTTTTCAGTAATTGGCATATTTTCGGTATAAAAAGTCGTACTTTGAAACTGAAAATAGGTGCAGAGAGTCAGAATTCAGCTCAAAAATCACGCTCAGGAGTCAAATTTCCGACATTTCCGACATTTTAAAAACTGCAGGGTGTTTGGGCAAAATATGACCCATCGCCGTTTTCAGTAATTGGTATATTTCCGGTATAAAACGTCGCAATTTGAAACTGAAAATAGGTGCAGAGAGTCAGAATTCGGCTCAAAAATCACGCTCAGGAGTCAAATTATCGACATTTCAGACATTTTGAAAACTGCAGGGGGGTTTGGGCAAAATATGACCCATCGCCGTTTTCAGTAATTGGCATATTTTCGGTATAAAAATTCGTAATTTGAAACTGAAAATAGGTGCAGAGAGTCAGAATTCGGCTCAAAAATCACGCTCAGGAGTCAAATTTCCGACATTTCAGACATTTTAAAAACTGCAGGGGGGTTTGGGCAAAATATGACCCATCGCCGTTTTCAGTAATTGGCATATTTCCGGTATGAAACGTCGCAATTTGAAACTGAAAATAGGTGCATAGAGTCAGAATTCGGCGCAGAAATCACGCTCAGGAGTCAAATTTCCGACATTTCAGACATTTTGAAAACTGCAGGGGGGTTTGGGCAAAATATGACCCATCGCTGTTTTCAGTAATTGGCATATTTTCGGTATAAAAATTCGTAATTTAAAACTGAAAATAGGCGCAGAGAGTCAGATTTTCGGCTCAAAAATCACGCTCAGGAGTCAAATTTCCGACATTTCAGACATTTTAAAAACTGCTGGGGGTTTGGGCAAAATATGACCCATCGCCGTTTTCAGTAATTGGCATATTTCCAATATGAAACGTCGCAATTTAAACTGAAAATAGGTGCAGAGAGTCAGAATTCGGCCCAAAAATCACGCTCAGGAGTCAAATTTCCGACATTTCAGACATTTTGAAAACTGCAGGGGGGTTTGGGCAAAATATGACCCATCGCCGTTTTCAGTAATTGGCATATTTTCGGTATAAAAAGTCATAATTTGAAACTGAAAATAGGTGCAGAGAGTCAGAATTCGGCTCAAAAATCACGCTCAGGAGTCAAATTTCCGACATTTCAGACATTTTAAAAACTGCAGGGGGGTTTGGGCAAAATATGACCCATCGCCGTTTTCAGTAATTGGCATATTTTCGGTATGAAACGTCGTAATTTGAAACTAAAAATAGGTGCAGAGAGACAGAATTCGGCTCAAAAATCACGCTCAGGAGTCAAATTTCCGACATTTCCGACATTTTAAAAACTGCAGGGGGGTTTGGGCAAAATATGACCCCATTGCTGTTTTCAGTAATTGGCATATTATCGGTATGAAACGTCGTAATTTGAAACTGAAAATAGGTGAAGAGAGTCAGAATTCGGCTCAAAAATCACGCTCAGGAGTCAAATTTCCAACATTTCCGACATTTTAAAAACTGCAGGGGGGTTTGGGCAAAATATGACCCATCACACTTTTCAGTAATTGGCATATTTTCGGTATGAAACGTCGTAATTTGAAACTGAAAATAGGTGAAGAGAGTCAGAATTCGGCTCAAAAGTCACGCTCAGGAGTCAAATTTCCGACATTTCTGACATTTTAAAAACAGCAGGGGGGTTTGGGCAAAATATGACCCATCACACTTTTCAGTAATTGGCATATTTTCGGTATGAAACGTCGTAATTTGAAACTGAAAATAGGTGCAGAGAGTCAGAATTCGGCTCAAAAATCACGCTCAGGAGTCAAATTTTCGACATTTCAGACATTTTGAAAACTGCAGGGGGGTTTGGGCAAAATATGACCCATCACCGTTTTCAGTAATTGGCATATTTTCGGTATAAAAAGTCGTAATTTGAAACTGAAAATAGGTGCAGAGAGTCAGAATTCGGATAAAAACCAACGCTCAGGAGTCAAATTTCCGACATTTCAGACATTTTAAAAAGTGCAGAGGGGTTTGGGAAAAATATGACCCATCGCCGTTTACAGTAATTGGCATTTTTTCGGTATGAAACGTCGTAATTTGAAACTGAAAATAGGTGCAGAGAGTCAGAATTCGGCTCAAAAATCACGCTCAGGAGTCAAATTTCCAACATTTCAGACATTTTAAAAACTGCAGGGGGGCTTGGGCACAATATGACCCATCGCCGTTTTCAGTAATTGGCATATTTTCGGTATGAAACGTCGTAATTTGAAACTAAAAATAGGTGCAGAGAGACAGAATTCGGCTCAAAAATCATGCTCAGGAGTCAAATTTCCGACATTTCAGACATTTTAAAAACTGCAGGGGGGTTTGGGCAAAATATGACCCAATCGATGTTTTCAGTAATTGGCATATTTTCGGTATGAAACGTCGCAATTTGAAACTGAAAATAGGTGCAGAGAGACAGAATTCGGCTCAAAAATCACGCTCAGGAGTCAAATTTCCGACATTTCAGACATTTTGAAAACTGCAGGGGGGTTTGGGCAAAATATGACCCATCGCCGTTTTCAGTAATTGGCATATTTTCGGTATAAAAAGTCGTAATTTGAAACTGAAAATAGGTGCAGAGAGTCAGAATTCGGATAAAAAATCACGCTCAGGAGTCAAATTTCCGACATTTCAGACATTTTGAAAACTGCAGAGGGGGTTTGGGCAAAATATGACCCATCGCCGTTTACAGTAATTGGCATTTTTTCGGTATGAAACGTCGTAATTTGAAACTGAAAATAGGTGCAGAGAGTCAGAATTCGGCTCAAAAATCACGCTCAGGAGTCAAATTTCCGACATTTCAGACATATTTAAAACTGCAGGGGGGTTTGGGCAAAATATGACCCATCGCACTTTTCAGTAATTGGCATATTTTCGGTATGAAACTTCGTAATTTGAAACTGAAAATAGGTGCAGAGAGTCAGAATTCGGCTCAAAAATCACGCTCAGGAGTCAAATTTTCGACATTTCAGACATTTTGAAAACTGCAGGGGGGTTTGGGCAAAATATGACCCATCGCCGTTTTCAGTAATTGGCATATTTTCGGTATAAAAAGTCGTAATTTGAAACTGAAAATAGGTGCAGAGAGTCAGAAGTCGGATAAAAAATCACGCTCTGGAGTTAAATTTCCGACATTTTAGTCATTTTGAAAACTGCAGAGGGGTTTGGGCAAAATATGACCCATCGCCGTTTACAGTAATTGGCATTTTTTCGGTATGAAACGTCGTAATTTGAAACTGAAATTAGGTGCAGAGAGTCAGAATTCGGCTCAAAAATCACGCTCAGGAGTCAAATTTCCGACATTTCAGACATTTTGAAAACTGCAGGGGGGTTTGGGCAAAATATGACCCATCGCCGTTTTCAGAAATTGGCATATTTTCGGTATAAAAAGTCGTAATTTGAAACTGAAAATAGGTGCAGAGAGTCAGAACTCGGATAAAAAATCACGCTCAGAAGTCAAATTTCCGACATTTCAGACATTTTGAAAACTGCAGGGGGGTTTGGGCAAAATATGACCCATCGCCGTTTACAGTAATTGGCATTTTTTCGGTATGAAACGTCGTAATTTGAAACTGAAAATAGGTGCAGAGAGTCAGAATTCGGCTCAAAAATCACGCTCAGGAGTCAAATTTCCAACATTTCAGACATTTTAAAAACTGCAGGGGGGTTTGGGCAAAATATGACCCATCGCCGTTTTCAGTAATTGGCATATTTTCGGTATGAAACGTCGTAATTTGAAACTAAAAATAGGTGCAGAGAGACAGAATTCGGCTCAAAAATCACGCTCAGGAGTCAAATTTCCGACATTTCAGACATTTTAAAAACTGCAGGGGGGTTTGGGCAAAATATGACCCCATCGCTGTTTTCAGTAATTGGCATATTTTCGGTATGAAACGTCGTAATTTGAAACTGAAAATAGGTGCAGAGAGACAGAATTCGGCTCAAAAATCACGCTCAGGAGTCAAATTTCCGACATTTCAGACATTTTGAAAACTGCAGGGGGGTTTGTGCAAAATATGACCCATCGCCGTTTACAGTAATTGGCATATTTTCGGTATGAAACTTCGTAATTTGAAACTGAAAATAGGTGCAGAGAGTCAGAATTCGGCTCAAAAATCACGCTCAGGAGTCAAATTTCCGACTTTTCCGACATTTTAAAAACTGCAGGGGGGTTTGGGCAAAATATGACCCATCGCACTTTTCAGTAATTGGCATATTTTCGGTATGAAACTTCGTAATTTGAAACTGAAAATAGGTGCAGAGAGTCAGAATTCGGCTCAAAAATCACGCTCAGGAGTCAAATTTTCGACATTTCAGACATTTTGAAAACTGCAGGGGGGTTTGGGCAAAATATGACCCATCGCCGTTTTCAGTAATTGGCATATTTTCGGTATAAAAAGTCGTAATTTGAAACTGAAAATAGGTGCAGAGAGACAGAATTCGGCTCAAAAATCACGCTCAGGAGTCAAATTTTCGACATTTCAGACATTTTGAAAACTGCAGGGGGGTTTGGGAAAAATATGACCCATCGCCGTTTTCAGTAATTGGCATATTTTCGGTATAAAAAGTCGTAATTTGAAACTGAAAATAGGTGCAGAGAGTCAGAATTCGGATAAAAAATCACGCTCTGGAGTTAAATTTCCGACATTTTAGTCATTTTGAAAACTGCAGAGGGGTTTGGGCAAAATATGACCCATCGCCGTTTACAGTAATTGGCATTTTTTCGGTATGAAACGTCGTAATTTGAAACTGAAATTAGGTGCAGAGAGTCAGAATTCGGCTCAAAAGTCACGCTCAGGAGTCAAATTTCCGACATTTCAGACATTTTGAAAACTGCAGGGGGGTTTCGGCAAAATATGACCCATCGCCGTTTTCAGAAATTGGCATATTTTCAGTATAAAAAGTCGTAATTTGAAACTGAAAATAGGTGCAGAGAGTCAGAACTCGGATAAAAAATCACGCTCAGAAGTCAAATTTCCGACATTTCAGACATTTTGAAAACTGCAGGGGGGTTTCGGCAAAATATGACCCATCGCCGTTTACAGTAATTGGCATATTTTCGGTATGAAACGTCGTAATTTGAAACTGAAAAAAGGTGCAGAGAGTCAGAATTCGGCTCAAAAATCACGATCAGGAGTCAAATTTCCGACATTTCCGACATTTTAAAAACTGCAGGGGGGTTTGTGCAAAATATGACCCATCACACTTTTCAGTAATTGGCATATTTTCGGTATGAAACGTCGTAATTTGAAACTGAAAATAGGTGCAGAGAGTCAGAATTCGGCTCAAAAATCACGCTCAGGAGTCAAATTTTCGACATTTCAGACATTTTGAAAACTGCAGGGGGGTTTGGGCAAAATATGACCCATCGCCGTTTTCAGTAATTGGCATATTTTCGGTATAAAAAGTCGTAATTTGAAACTGAAAATAGGTGCAGAGAGTCAGAATTCGGATAAAAAATCACGCTCAGGAGTCAAATTTCCGACATTTCAGACATTTTGAAAACTGCAGAGGGGTTTGGGCAAAATATGACCCATCGCCGTTTACAGTAATTGGCATTTTTTTCGGTATGAAACGTCGTAATTTGAAACTGAAAATAGGTGCAGAGAGTCAGAATTCGGCTCAAAAATCACGCTCAGGAGTCAAATTTCCAACATTTCAGACATTTTAAAAACTGCAGGGGGGTTTGGGCAAAATATGACCCATCGCCGTTTTCAGTAATTAGCATATTTTCGGTATGAAACGTCGTAATTTGAAACTAAAAATAGGTGCAGAGAGACAGAATTCGGCTCAAAAATCACGCTCAGGAGTCAAATTTCCGACATTTCAGACATTTTAAAAACTGCAGGGGGGTTTGGGCAAAATATGACCCCATCGCTGTTTTCAGTAATTGGCATATTTTCGGTATGAAACGTCGTAATTTGAAACTGAAAATAGGTGCAGAGAGACAGAATTCGGCTCAAAAATCACGCTCAGGAGTCAAATTTCCGACATTTCAGACATTTTGAAAACTGCAGGGGGGTTTGGGCAAAATATGACCCATCGCCGTTTACAGTAATTGGCATATTTTCGGTATGAAACTTCGTAATTTGAAACTGAAAATAGGTGCAGAGAGTCAGAATTCGGCTCAAAAATCACGCTCAGGAGTCAAATTTCCGACATTTCAGACATTTTAAAAACTGCAGGGGGGTTTGGGCAAAATATGACCCATCGCACTTTTCAGTAATTGGCATATTTTCGGTATGAAACTTCGTAATTTGAAACTGAAAATAGGTGCAGAGAGTCAGAATTCGGCTCAAAAATCACGCTCAGGAGTCAAATTTTCGACATTTCAGACATTTTGAAAACTGCAGGGGGGTTTGGGCAAAATATGACCCATCGCCGTTTTCAGTAATTGGCATATTTTCGGTATAAAAAGTCGTAATTTGAAACTGAAAATAGGTGCAGAGAGTCAGAAGTCGGATAAAAAATCACGCTCTGGAGTTAAATTTCCGACATTTTAGTCATTTTGAAAACTGCAGAGGGGTTTGGGCAAAATATGACCCATCGCCGTTTACAGTAATTGGCATTTTTTCGGTATGAAACGTCGTAATTTGAAACTGAAATTAGGTGCAGAGAGTCAGAATTCGGCTCAAAAATCACGCTCAGCAGTCAAATTTCCGACATTTCAGACATTTTGAAAACTGCAGGGGGGTTTGGGCAAAATATGACCCATCGCCGTTTTCAGAAATTGGCATATTTTCGGTATAAAAAGTCGTAATTTGAAACTGAAAATAGGTGCAGAGAGTCAGAACTCGGATAAAAAATCACGCTCAGAAGTCAAATTTCAGACATTTCAGACATTTTGAAAACTGCAGGGGGGTTTGGGAAAAATATGACCCATCGCCGTTTACAGTAATTGGCATTTTTTCGGTATGAAACGTCGTAATTTGAAACTGAAAATAGGTGCAGAGAGTCAGAATTCGGCTCAAAAATCACGCTCAGGAGTCAAATTTCCAACATTTCAGACATTTTAAAAACTGCAGGGGGGTTTGGGCAAAATATGACCCATCGCCGTTTTCAGTAATTGGCATATTTTCGGTATGAAACGTCGTAATTTGAAACTAAAAATAGGTGCAGAGAGACAGAATTCGGCTCAAAAATCACGCTCAGGAGTCAAATTTCCGACATTTCAGACATTTTAAAAACTGCAGGGGGGTTTGGGCAAAATATGACCCCATCGCTGTTTTCAGTAATTGGCATATTTTCGGTATGAAACGTCGTAATTTGAAACTGAAAATAGGTGCAGAGAGACAGAATTCGGCTCAAAAATCACGCTCAGGAGTCAAATTTCCGACATTTCAGACATTTTGAAAACTGCAGGGGGGTTTGTGCAAAATATGACCCATCGCCGTTTACAGTAATTGGCATATTTTCGGTATGAAACTTCGTAATTTGAAACTGAAAATAGGTGCAGAGAGTCAGAATTCGGCTCAAAAATCACGCTCAGGAGTCAAATTTCCGACTTTTCCGACATTTTAAAAACTGCAGGGGGGTTTGGGCAAAATATGACCCATCGCACTTTTCAGTAATTGGCATATTTTCGGTATGAAACTTCGTAATTTGAAACTGAAAATAGGTGCAGAGAGTCAGAATTCGGCTCAAAAATCACGCTCAGGAGTCAAATTTTCGACATTTCAGACATTTTGAAAACTGCAGGGGGGTTTGGGCAAAATATGACCCATCGCCGTTTTCAGTAATTGGCATATTTTCGGTATAAAAAGTCGTAATTTGAAACTGAAAATAGGTGCAGAGAGTCAGAATTCGGATAAAAAAACACGCTCAGGAGTCAAATTTCCGACATTTCAGACATTTTGAAAACTGCAGAGGGGGTTTGGGCAAAATATGACCCATCGCCGTTTACAGTAATTGGCATTTTTTCGGTATGAAACGTCGTAATTTGAAACTGAAAATAGGTGCAGAGAGACAGAATTCGGCTCAAAAATCACGCTCAGGAGTCAAATTTCCGACATTTCAGACATTTTAAAAACTGCAGGGGGGTTTGGGCAAAATATGACCCCATCGCTGTTTTCAGTAATTGGCATATTTTCGGTATGAAACGTCGTAATTTGAAACTGAAAATAGGTGCAGAGAGACAGAATTCGGCTCAAAAATCACGCTCAGGAGTCAAATTTCCGACATTTCAGACATTTTGAAAACTGCAGGGGGGTTTGGGCAAAATATGACCCATCGCCGTTTACAGTAATTGGCATATTTTCGGTATGAAACTTCGTAATTTGAAACTGAAAATAGGTGCAGAGAGTCAGAATTCGGCTCAAAAATCACGCTCAGGAGTCAAATTTCCGACTTTTCCGACATTTTAAAAACTGCAGGGGGGTTTGGGCAAAATATGACCCATCGCACTTTTCAGTAATTGGCATATTTTCGGTATGAAACTTCGTAATTTGAAACTGAAAATAGGTGCAGAGAGTCAGAATTCGGCTCAAAAATCACGCTCAGGAGTCAAATTTTCGACATTTCAGACATTTTGAAAACTGCAGGGGGGTTTGGGCAAAATATGACCCATCGCCGTTTTCAGTAATTGGCATATTTTCGGTATAAAAAGTCGTAATTTGAAACTGAAAATAGGTGCAGAGAGTCAGAATTCGGATAAAAAATCACGCTCAGGAGTCAAATTTCCGACATTTCAGACATTTTGAAAACTGCAGGGGGGTTTGGGCAAAATATGACCCATCGCCGTTTACAGTAATTGGCATTTTTTCGGTATGAAACGTCGAAATTTGAAACTGAAAATAGGTGCAGAGAGTCAGAATTCGGCTCAAAACTCACGCTCAGGAGTCAAATTTCCGACATTTCAGACATATTTAAAACTGCAGGGGGGTTTGGGCAAAATATGACCCATCGCCGTTTTCAGAAATTAGCATATTTTCGGTATAAAAAGTCGTAATTTGAAACTGAAAATAGGTGCAGAGAGTCAGAAATCGGCTCAAAAATCACGCTCAGGAGTCAAATTTTCGACATTTCAGACATTTTGAAAACTGCAGGGGGGTTTGGGCAAAATATGACCCATCGCCGTTTTCAGTAATTGGCATATTTTCGGTATAAAAAGTCGTAATTTGAAACTGAAAATAGGTGCAGAGAGTCAGAATTCGGATAAAAAATCACGCTCTGGTGTTAAATTTCCGACATTTTAGACATTTTGAAAACTGCAGAGGGGTTTGGGCAAAATATGACCCATCGCCGTTTACAGTAATTGGCATTTTTTCGGTATGAAACGTCGTAATTTGAAACTGAAAATAGGTGCTGAGAGTCAGAATTCGGCTCAAAAATCACGCTCAGGAGTCAAATTTCCGACATTTCAGACATTTTGAAAACTGCAGGGGGGTTTGGGCAAAATATGACCCATCGCCGTTTTCAGAAATTGGCATATTTTCGGTATAAAAAGTCGTAATTTGAAACTGAAAATAGGTGCAGAGAGTCAGAACTCGGATAAAAAATCACGCTCAGAAGTCAAATTTCCGACATTTCAGACATTTTGAAAACTGCAGGGGGGTTTGGGCAAAATATGACCCATCGCCGTTTACAGTAATTGGCATATTTTCGGTATGAAACTTCGTAATTTGAAACTGAAAAAAGGTGCAGAGAGTCAGAATTCGGCTCAAAAATCACGATCAGGAGTCAAATTTCCGACATTTCCGACATTTTAAAAACTGCAGGGGGGTTTGGGCAAAATATGACCCATCGCCGTTTTCAGTAATTGGCATATTTTCGGTATAAAAAGTCGTACTTTGAAAATAAAAATAGGTGCAGAGAGTCAGAATTCGGAGAAAAAATCACGTTCAGGAGTCAAATTTCCGATATTTCAGACATTTTGAAAACTGCAGAGGGGTTTGGGCAAAATATGACCCATCGCCGTTTACAGTAATTGGCATTTTTTCGGTATGAAACGTCGTAATTTGAAACTGAAAATAGGTGCAGAGAGTCAGAATTCGGCTCAAAAATCACGCTCAGGAGTCAAATTTCCGACATTTCAGACATTTTGAAAACTGCAGGGTGTTTGGCCAAAATATGACCCATCGCCGTTTTCAGTAATTGGTATATTTCCGGTATAAAACGTCGCAATTTGAAACTGAAAATAGGTGCAGAGAGTCAGAATTCGGCTCAAAAATCACGCTCAGGAGTCAAATTACCGACATTTCAGACATTTTGAAAACTGCAGGGGGGTTTGGGCAAAATATGACCCATCGCCGTTTTCAGTAATTGGCATATTTTCGGTATGTAACGTCGTAATTTGAAACTAAGAATAGGTGCAGAGAGACAGAATTCGGCTCAAAAATCACGCTCAGGAGTCAAATTTCCGACATTTCAGACATTTTAAAAACTGCAGGGGGGTTTGGGCAAAATATGACCCCATCGCCGTTTTCAGTAATTGGCATATTTTCGGTATGAAACGTCGTAATTTGAAACTGAAAATAGGTGCAGAGAGTCAGAATTCGGCTCAAAAATCACGCTCAGGAGTCAAATTTTCGACATTTCAGACATTTTGAAAACTGCAGGGGGGTTTGGGCAAAATATGACCCATCGCCGTTTTCAGTAATTGGCATATTTTCGGTATAAAAAGTCGTAATTTGAAACTGAAAATAGGTGCAGAGAGTCAGAATTCGGATAAAAAATCACGCTCTGGAGGTAAATTTCCGATATTTCAGACATTTTGAAAACTGCAGAGGGGTTTGGGCAAAATATGACCCATCCCCGTTTACAGTAATTGGCATTTTTTCGATATGAAACGTCGTAATTTGAAACTGAAAATAGGTGCAGAGAGTCAGAATTCGGCTCAAAAATCACGCTCAGGAGTCAAATTTCCGACATTTCAGACATTTTGAAAACTGCAGGGGGGTTTGGGCAAAATATGAACCATCGCCGTTTTCAGAAATTGGCATATTTTCGGTATAAAAAGTAGTAATTTGAAACTGAAAATAGGTGCAGAGAGTCAGAACTCGGATAAAAAATCACGCTCAGAAGTCAAATTTCCGACATTTCAGACATTTTGAAAACTGCAGGGGGGTTTGGGCAAAATATGACCCATCGCCGTTTACAGTAATTGGCATATTTTCGGTATGAAACTTCGTAATTTGAAACTGAAAATAGGTGCAGAGAGTCAGAATTCGGCTCAAAAATCACGATCAGGAGTCAAATTTCCGACATTTCCGACATTTTAAAAACTGCAGGGGGGTTTGGGCAAAATATGACCCATCGCCGTTTTCAGTAATTGGCATATTTTCGGTATAAAAAGTCGTACTTTGAAACTGAAAATAGGTGCAGAGAGTCAGAATTCGGATAAAAAATCACGCTCAGGAGTCAAATTTCCGATATTTCAGACATTTTGAAAACTGCAGAGGGGTTTGGACAAAATATGACCCATCGCCGTTTACAGTAATTGGCATTTTTTCGGTATGAAACGTCGTAATTTGAAACTGAAAATAGGTGCAGAGAGTCAGAATTCGGCTCAAAAATCACGCTCAGGAGTCAAATTTCCGACATTTCCGACATTTTAAAAACTGCAGGGTGTTTGGGCAAAATATGACCCATCGCCGTTTTCAGTAATTGGTATATTTCCGGTATAAAACGTCGCAATTTGAAACAGAAAATAGGTGCAGAGAGTCAGAATTCGGCTCAAAAATCACGCTCAGGAGTCAAATTACCGACATTTCAGACATTTTGAAAACTGCAGGGGGGTTTGGGCAAAATATGACCCATCGCCGTTTTCAGTAATTGGTATATTTTCGGTATAAAAATTCGTAATTTGAAACTGAAAATAGGTGCAGAGAGTCAGAATTCGGCTCAAAAAATCACGCTCAGGAGTCAAATTTCCGACATTTCAGACATTTTAAAAACTGCAGGGGGTTTGGGCAAAATATGACCCATCGCCGTTTTCAGTAATTGGCATATTTCCAATATGAAACGTCGCAATTTGAAACTGAAAATAGGTGCAGAGAGTCAGAATTCGGCTCAAAATCACGCTCAGGAGTCAAATTTCCGACATTTCAGACATTTTGAAAACTGCAGGGGGGTTTGGGCAAAATATGACCCATCGCCGTTTTCAGTAATTGGCATATTTTCGGTATAAAAAGTCATAATTTGAAACTGAAAATAGGTGCAGAGAGTCAGAATTTCGGCTCAAAAATCACGCTCAGGAGTCAAATTTCCGACATTTCAGACATTTTAAAAACTGCAGGGGGGTTTGGGCAAAATATGACCATCGCCGTTTTTCAGTATATGGCATATTGTCTGTATAAAAAGTCGTAATTTCAACTGCGAATACGTGCAAAGAGCCAGAATTTAGCTTCAAAATATGGTTCAAGTGTCGAATTTGGGATGTTTGGGAAATTTGGAAAACTGCAGGGAGGGCTTGGGCAAAATGTGATCCATCGCTGCTTTCAGTAACTGGCATAATCTCGGTATAAAAAGTCGTAATTTCAAACTGCGAATACGTGCAGAGAGCAAGAATTTGGCTTCAAAATATGGTTCAAGTGTCGAATTTGGGATGTTTGGTATATTTTGAAAACTGCAGGGAGGACTTGGGCAAAATGTGACTCATCGGGGCGCTCAGTAATTGGCATATATTCGGTATAAAATATCGTAATTTCAAAAAGCGAATAGGTGCAGAGAGCCAGAACTTGGCTCCAAAATATATCTCAAGCGTCGAATTTGGGATGTTTACGATATTTTCAAAACTGCAGGGTGGGTTTGGGCAAACAGTGACCCATCGCTGCTCTCAGTAATTGGCAAATTTTCGGTATAAAATTCGTAATTTCAAACTGCGAATACATTCAGAGAGCCAGAATTTGGCACCTTAATATGGCCTAAGCATCGAATTTGGAATGTTTGATATATTTCGAAAACTGCAGAGGGGTTTGGGCAAAATGTAACCCATCGCCGTTTTCAGTAATTGTTTTTTTTTTCTGTATAAAAAGTCGTAATATCAAACTGCGAATACGTGCAGAGAGCCAGAATTTGGCTCCAAAATATGGTTCAAGCGTCGAATTTGGGATGTTTGTGATATTTTTAAAACTGCAGGGAGGATTTTTGCAAAATGTGACCCATCGCTGATCCCAGTAATTGGCATATATTCGGTATAAAAAGTCGTAATTTCAAACTGCGAATACGTGCAGAGAGACATAATTTGGCTCCAAAATATTGCTCAATAGTCGAATTTGGGATGTTTGGGATATTTTGAAAACTGCAGGGAGGGTTTGGGCAAAATGTGACTCATCGGCGCGTTAAGTAATTGGCATATTTTGGTATAAAAAGTCGTAATTTCAAACTGCGAATACGTGCAAAGAGCTAGAATTTGGCTCCAAAATATTGCTCAAGGTTCGAATTGGGATGTTATTGATATTTTGAAAACTGCAGGGGGGGTTTGGGCAAAATGTGACTCATCGCCGATTTCAGTAATTGGCATTTTTTCTGTATAAAAATTCATAATTTCAAACTGCGAATACGTTCAAAGAGCCAGAATTTGGCTACAAAATATGGTTCAAGCGTCGAATTTGGGATGTTTGTGGTATTTTTAAAACTGCAGGGAGGGTTTGGGCAAAATGTGACCCATCCCTGATCCCAGTAATTGGCATATATTCGGTATAAAAAGTCGCAATTTCAAACTGCGAATACGTGCAGAGAGCCAGAGTTTGGTTCCAAAATATGGCTCAGAAATCGAATTTGGGATGTTTGAGATATTTTCAAAACTGCAGGGTGAATTTGGGCAAATTGTGACCCATCGCTGTTCTCAGTAATTGGCATATTTTCGGTATAAAATTCGTAATTTCAAACTGCGAATACGTTCAAAGAGCCAGAGTTTGGCTGCAAAATATGGTTCAAGCGTCGAATTTGAGATGTTTGTGATATTTTGAAAACTGCAGAGAGTGCTTGGGCAAAATGTGACCCATCGCTGATCCCAGTAATTGGCATATTTTCGGTATAAAAATTCGTAATTTCAAACTGCGAATACGTGCAGAGAGCCAGAATTTGGCTCCAAAATATTGCTCACTAGTCGAATTTGGGATGTTTGGGATATTTTGAAAACTGCAGGGAGGGTTTGGGCAAAATGTGACTCATCGGAGCGTTCAGTAATTGGTATATTTTCGGTATAAAATTCTTAATTTCAAACTGCGAAAACGTGCCGAGAGCCAGAATTTGGCTTCAAAATATGGCTCAAGCTTCGAATTTGGGACGTTTGGGATATTTTGAAAACTGCAAAGAGGGCTTGGGCATAATATGATCCATCGCCGTTTTCAGTAACTGGCATATTTTCGGTATAAAAATTCGTAATTTCATACTGCGAATACGTGCAGAGAGCCAGAAATTGGCTCCAAAATATTTTTCAAGGGTCGTATTTGGGATGATTTAGATATTTCGAAAACTGCAGATGGGTTTGGGCAAAATGTGACCCATCGCCGCTTTCAGTAACTGGCATATTTTCGGTATAAAATTCTTAATTTCAAACTGCGAATACGTGCAGAGAGCCAGAGTTTGGCGCCAAAATATGGCTCAAGCGTCGAATTTGGGAAGTTTGGGATATTTTCAAAACTGCAAGGTGGGTTTGAGCAAACTGTGACCCATCGCCGCTCTCAGTAATTGGCATATTTTCGGTATAAAATTCGTAATTTCAAACTGCGAATACATGCAGAGAGCCAGAATTTCGTTCCTTAATATGACCCAAGCGTCGAATTTGGGATGTTTGGGATATTTAAAAACTGCAGGGAGGGTTTGGGCAAAATGTGATCCATCGCCGCTTTCAGTAATTGGCATATTTTCGGTATAAAATATCGTAATTTCAAACTGCGAATACATGCAGAGAGCCAGAATTTGGCTCCAAAATATGGTTCAAGAGTCGAATTGGGATGATTGTGATATGTATAAAACTGCAGGGAGGGTTTGGGCAAAATGTGACCCATCGCTGATCCCAGGAATTGGCATTGGGATTTGGGATCCCAATTGGAATTGGGATATTTTGAAAACTGCAGAGAGGGTTTGGGCAAACTGTGATCCATCGCTTATGCCAGTAATTGGCATACATTCGGTATAAAAAGTCGTAATTTCAAACTGCGGATACATGCAGAGAGCCAGAATTTGGCTCCAAAATATTGCTCAATAATCGAATTTGGGATGTTTGGGATATTTTGAAAACTGCAGGGAGGGTTTGGGCAAAATGTGACTCATCGGAGCGTTCAGTAATTGGCATTTTTTCTGTATAAATATTCGTAATATCAAACTGCGAATACGTGCAGAGAGCCAGAATTTGGCTCTAAAAATATAGTTCAAGCGTCGAATTTGGAATGTTTGTGATATTTTTAAAACTGCAGGGAGGGTTTGGGCAAAATGTGATCCATCGCTTATCCCAGTAATTGGCATACATTCGGTATAAAAACTCGTAATTTCAAACTGCGAATACATGCAGAGAGCCAGAATTTGGCTCCAAAATATTGCTCAATAATCGAATTTGGGATGTTTGGGATATTTTGAAAACTGCAAACAGGGCTTGGGCAAAATATGATCCATCGCCGCTTTCAGTAACTGGCATATTTTCGGTATAAAAAGTAGGAATTTCATACTGCGAATACGTGCAGAGAGCCAGAAATTGGCTCCAAAAAATTCCTCAAGGGTCGTATTTGGGATGTTTGGGATATTTCGAAAACTGCAGAGGGGTTTGGGCAAAATGTGACCCATCGCTGATCCCAGTAATTGGAAAATATTCGGTAAAAAAATTCGTTATTTCAAACTGCGAATACGTGCAGAGAGCCAGAATTTGGCGCCAAAATATGGCTCAAGCGTCGAATTTGGGATGTTTGGGATATTTTGAAAACTGCAAGGTGGGTTTGGGCAAACTGTGACCCATCGCCGCTCTCAGTAATTGGCATATTTTCGGTATAAAATTCGTAATTTCAAACTGCGAATACATGCAGAGAGCCAGAATTTGGTTCCTTAATATGACCCAAGCGTCGAATTTGGGATGTTTGGGATATTTTAAAAACTGCAGGGAGGGTTTGGGCAAAATGTGATCCATCGCCGCTTTCAGTAATTGGCATTTTTTCTGTATAAAAAGTCGTAATTTCAAACTGCGAATACGTGCAGAGAGCCAGAATTTGGCTCCAAAATATGGTTCAAGAGTCGAATTTGGAATGTTTGGGATATTTTGAAAACTGCAGGGAGGGTTTGGGCAAAATGTGACTCATCGGAGCGTTCAGTAATTGGCATATTTTCGGTATAAAATTCTTAATTTCAAACTGCGAATACGTGCAGAGAGCCAGAATTTGGCTCCAAAATATGGTTCAAGAGTCGAATTTGGGAGGTTTTTGATATTTCGAAAACTACAGATGGGTTTGGGCAAAATGTGACCCATCGCCGCTTTCAGTAATTGGTATATTTTCGGTATAAAAAGTCGTAATTTCAAACTGCGAATACGTGCAGAGAGCCAGAATTTGGCTCCAAAATATGGTTCAAGGGTCGAATTTGGAATGTTTAGGATATTTTGAAAACTGCAGAGAGGGTTTGGGCAAAATGTGATCCATCGCCGCTTTCAGTAATTGGCATTTTTTCTGTCTAAAAAGTCGTAATATCAAACTGCGAATACGTGCAGAGAGCCAGAATTTGGCTCCAAAATATGGTTCAAGCGTCAGATTTGGGATGTTTGTAATAATTTTAAAACTGCAGGGAGGGTTTGGGCAAAATGTGACTCATCGGCGCGTTCAGTAATTGGCATATTTTGGTATAAAAAGTCGTAATTCCAAACTGCGAATACGTGCAGAGAGCCAGAATTTGGCTCAAAAATAAGGTTCAAGGGTCGAATTTGGGATGTTTGGGATATATTGAAAACTGCTGGCGGGGTTTGGGCAAAATGTGACTCGTCGCCGCTTTCAGTATTTGGCATATTGTCGGTATAAACAGTCGTAATATCGAACTGCGAATACGTGCAGAGAGCCAGAATTTGGCTCCAAAATATGGTTCAAGCGTTGGATTTGAGATGTTTGTGATAATTTTAAAACTGCAGAGAGGGTTTGGGTAAAATGTGACCCATCGCTGATCCCAGTAATTGGCATATATTCGGTATAAAAAGTCGTAATTTCAAACTGCGAATACGTGCAGAGAGCCAGAGTTTGGTTCCAAAATATAGTTCAAGAGTCGAATTTGGGATGTTGGAGATATTTTCAAAACTGCAAGGTGAATTTGGGCAAACTGTGACCCATCGCCGCTTTCAGTAATTGGCATATTTTCGGTATAAAATTCGTAATTTCAAACTGCGAAAACGTGCCGAGACCTAGAATTTGGCTCCAAAATATGGCTCAAGCGTCGAATTTGGGACGTTTGGAATATTTTTAAAACTGCAGAGAGGGCTTCGGCAAAATGTGATCCATCGCCGCTTTCAGTAACTGGCATATTTTCGGTATAAAAAATCGGAATTTCATACTGCGAATACGTGCAGAGAGTCAGAAATTGGCTCCAAAAATATTTCCTCAAGGGTCGTATTTGGGATGTTTGGGATATTTCGAAAACTGCAGAGGGGTTTGGGCAAATTGTGACCCATCGCCGCTTTCAGTATTTGATATATTTTCGGTATAAAACGTCGTAATTTCAAACTGCGAATACGTGCAGAGGGACAGAATTTGGCTACAAAATTATGGTTCAAGGGTCGAATTTGGGATGTTTGGGATATTTTGAAACTGCAGAGAGGGTTTGGGCAAATGTGATCCATCGCCGCTCTCAGTAATGGCATTTTTTTTGTATAAAAGTCGTAATATCAAACTGCGAATACGTGCAGAGAGCCAGAATTTGGCTCCAAAATATGGTTCAAGCGTCGAATTTGGGATGTTTGTGATATTTTAAAACTGCAGGAGGGTTTGGGCAAAATGCGACCCATCGCTGATCCCAGTAATTGGCATATATTCGGTATAAAATTCGTAATTTCAAACTGCGAATACGTGCAGAGAGCCAGAGTTTGGCTACAAAATATGGCTCAAGCTTCAAATTTGGGATGTTTGGATATTTTGAAATATGTAGGGAAGGTTTTGTGGCAAAATGTGACTCATTGGCGCGTTCAGTAAATTGGCATATTTTGGTATAAAAATTCGTAATTTCAAACTGCCAAATACGTGCAGAGAGACAGAACTTTGCGCCAAAATATGGTTTCAAGAGTCGAGTTTGGACCGTTTGGGAGATTTGGAAAACTGCAGGGAGGGCTTGGGCAAAATGTGATCCATCGCTGCTTTCAGTAACTGGCATAATTTCGGTATAAAAAGTCGTAATTTCAAAACTGCGAATACGTGCAGAGAGCCAGAATTTGGCTTCAAAATATGGTTCGTGTCGAATTTTGTATGTTTGGGATATTTTCAAAAGAGCAAGGTGTGTTTGGGCAAACAGTGGAACCATCGCCGCTCTCAGTAATTGGCATATTTTCGGTATAAAATTCGTAAATTCAAACTGCGAATACATGCAGAGAGCCAGAATTGGCTCCTTAATATGGCCCAAGCGTCGAATTTGGGATGTTTGGGATTATTTGAAAAGTGCAGGGAGGATTTGGGGAAAATGTGATCCATCGCCGCTTTCAGTAATTGGCATTTTTTCTGTATAAAATGTCGTAATTTGAAACTGCGAATGCGGGCAGAAAGCCAGAATTTGGCTCCAAAATATGGTTCAAGAGTCGAATTTGGGATGTTTGTGATATTTTTAAAACTGCAGGGATGGTTTGGGCAAAATGTGACACATCGCTGATCCCAGTAATTTGCATATATTCGGTATAAAAAGTCGTAACTTCAAACTGCGAATACGTGCAGAGAGCGAGAATTTGGCTCCAAAATATTGCTCAAGCTTCAAATTTGGGATGTTTGGAATATTTTGACAACTGCAGAGGGGGTTTGGGCAAAATGTGACTCATCTCCGCTTTCAGTATTTGGCATATTGTCGGTATAAAAAGTCGTAATTTCAAACTGCGAATACGTGCAGAGAGCCAGAATTTGGCTCCAAAATATGGCTCAAGGGTCGAATTTAGGATGTTTGGGATATTTTGAAAACTGCAGGGGGGGTTTGGGCAAAATGTGACTCATCGCCGCTTTCAGTATTTGGCATATTGTCGGTATAAAAAGTCGTAATATCAACTGCGAATACGTGCAAAGAACCAGAATTTGGCTACAAAATATGGCTCAAGGGTCGAATTTGGGATGTTTGGGATATTTTGAAAACTGCAGGCGGGGTTTGGGCAAAATGTGACTAGTCGCCGCTTTCAGTATTTGGCATAGTGTCGGTATAAAAAGTCGTAATATCAAACTGCGAATACGTGCAAAGAGCCAGAATTTTGCTACAAAATATGGTTCAAGCGTCGAATTTGGGATGTTTGTGATATTTTTAAAACTACAGGGAGGGTTTGGGCAAAATGTGACCCATCGCTGATCCCAGTAATTTGTATATATTCGGTATAAAAATTCGTAATTTCAAATTGCGAATACGTGCAGAGAGCCAGAGTTTGGTTCCAAAATATGGCTCAAGAGTCGAATTTGGGATGATTGAGATATTTTCAAAACTGCAGGGTGAATTTGGGCAAACTGTGACCCATCGCCGCTTTAAATAATTGGCATACTTTCGGTATAAATTTCGTAATTTCAAACTGCGAAAACGAACCGAGAGCTAGAATTTGGCTCCAAAATATGGCTCAAGCGTCGAATTTGGGACGTTTGGGATATTTTGAAAACTGCAGAAAGGGCTTGGGCAAAATGTGATCCATCGCCGCTTTCAGTAACTGGCATATTTTCGGTATAAAAAGTCGGAATTTCATACTGCGAATACACGCAGTCAGAAATTGGCTCCAAAATATTCCTCAAGGGTTGTATTTGGGATGTTTGGGATATTTCGAAAACTGCAGAGGGGTTTGGGCAAAATGTGACCCATCGCCGCTTTCAGTATTTGGAATATTTTCGGTATAAAAAGTCGTAATTTCAAACTGCGAATACGTGCAGAGAGTCAGAATTTGGCTCCAAAATATGGTTCAAGGGTCGAATTTGGGATGTTTGGCATATTTTGAAAACTGCAGCGAGGGTTTGGGCAAAATGTGACCCATCGCCGCTTTCAGTAATTGGCATTTTTTCTGTATAAAATGTCGTAATATCAAACTGCGAATACGTGCAGAGAGCCAGAATTTGGCTCCAAAATATGATTCAAGAGTCGAATTTGGGATGTTTGTGATATTTTTTAAACTGCAGGGAGGGTTTGGGCAAAATGTGACCCATCGCTGATCCCAGTAATTGATATATATTCGGTATAAAAAGTCGTAATTTCAAACTGCGTATACGTGCAGAGAGCCAGAGTTTGGCTGCAAAATATGGCTCAAGAGTCGAATTTGGGATGTTTGGGATATTTTGAAAACTGCAGGCGGGGTTTGGGCAAAATGTGACTAGTTGCCGCTTTCAGTATTTGGCATATTGTCGGTATAAAAAATTGTAATATCAAACTGCGAATACGTGCAAAGAGCCAGAATTTTGCTACAAAATATGGATCAAGCGTCGAATTTGGGATGTTTGTGATATTTTTAAAACTGCAGGGAGGGTTTGGGCAAAATGTGACCCATCGCTGATCCCAGAAATTTGTATATATTCGGTATAAAAAAACGTAATTTCAAATTGCGAATACGTGCAGAGAGCCAGAGTTTGGTTCCAAAATATGGCTCAAGAGTCGAATTTCGGATGATTGAGATATTTTCAAAACTGCTGGGTGAATTTGGGCAAACTGTGACCCATCGCCGCTTTAAATAATTGGCATACTTTCGGTATAAAATTCATAATTTCAAACTGCGAAAACGAACCGAGAGCTAGAATTTGGCTCCAAAATATGGCTCAAGCGTCGAATTTGGGACGTTTGGGATATTTTGAAAACTGCAGAAAGGGTTTGAGCAAAATGTGACCCATCGCTGATCCCAGTAATTGGCATATATTCGGTATAAAAAGTCGTAATTTCAAACTGCGAATACGTGCAGAGAGCCAGAGTTTGGTTCCAAAATATGGCTCAAGAGTCGAATTTGGGATGTTTGAGATATTTTCAAAACTGCAGGGTGAATTTGGGCAAACTGTGACCCATCGCCGCTCTCAGTAATTGGCATATTTTCGGTATAAAATTCTTAATTTCAAACTGCGATAACGTGCTGAGAGCCAGAATTTAGCTCCTAAATATGGATCAAGCGTCGAATTTGGGACGTTTGGGATATTTTGAAAACTTCAGGGAGGTCTTGGGCAAAATGTGATCCATCGCCGCTTTCAGTAACTGGCATATTTTCTGTATAAAAAGTCGTTATTTCATACTGCGAATACGTGCAGAGAGCCAGAAATTTTCTCCAAAATATTGATCAATAGTCGAATTTGGGATGTTTGGGATATTTTGAAAACTGCAGGGAGGGTTTGGGCAAAATGTGCCTCATCGGCGCGTTCAGTAATTGGCATATTTTCGGTATAAAAAGTCGTAATTTCAAACTGCGAATACGTGCAGAGAGCCAGAATTTGGCGCCAAAATATGGCTCAAGCGTCGAACATGGGATGTTTGGGATATTTTCAAAACTGCAGGGAGGTCTTGGGCAAAATGTGATCCATCGCCGCTTTCAGTAACTGGCATATTTTCTGTATAAAAAGTCGTTATTTCATACTGCGAATACGTGCAGAGAGTCAGAAATTGGCTCCAAAATATTCCTCAAGGGTTGTATTTGGGATGTTTGGGATATTTCGAAAACTGCAGAGGGGTTTGAGCAAAATGTGACCCATCGCCGCTTTCAGTATTTGGAATATTTTCGGTATAAAAAGTCGTAATTTCAAACTGCGAATACGTGCAGAGAGACAGAATTTGGCGCCAAAATATGGCTCAAGAGTCGAATTTGGGACGTTTGGGAAATTTGGAAAACTGCAGTGAGGTCTTGGGCAAAATGTGATCCATCGCTGCTTTCAGTAACTGGCATATTATCGGTATAAAAAGTCGTAATTTCAAACTGCGAATACGTGCAGAGAGTCAGAATTTGGCTCCAAAATATGGTTCAAGGGTCGAATTTGGGATGTTTGGCATATTTTGAAAACTGCAGCGAGGGTTTGGGCAAAATGTGATCCATAGCCGCTTTCAGTAATTGGCATTTTTTCTGTATAAAAAGTCATAATTTTAAACTGCGAATACGTGCAGAGAGCGAGAATTTGGCTCCAAAATATTGCTCAAGCGTCAAATTTGGGATGTTTGGGATATTTTGACAAATGCAGAGGGGGTTTGGGCAAAATGTGACTCATCGCCGCTTTCATTATATGGCATATTGTCGGTATAAAAAGTCGTAATTTCAAATTGCGAATACGTGCAAAGAGCCAGAATTTGGCTTCAAAATATGGTTCAAGAGTCGAATTTGGGATGTTTGTGATATTTTTAAAACTGCAGGGAGGGTTTGGCCAAATGTGACCCATCGCTGATCCCAGTAATTGGTATATATTCGGTATAAAATTCGTAATTTCAAACTGCGAATACGTGCAGAGAGCCAGAGTTTGGCTACAAAATATAGATCAATAGTCGAATTTGGTATGTTTGGGATATTTTAAAAACTGCAGGGAGGATTTGGGCAAAATGTGACTCATCGGCGCGTTCAGTAACTGGAATATTTTCGGTATAAAAAGTCGTAATTTCAAACTGCGAATACGTGCAGAGAGCCAGAATTTGGCACCAAAATAAGGCTCAAGCGTCAAATTTGGGATGTTTGGGATAATTTCAAAACTGCAAGGTGGGTTTAGGCAAACTGTGACCCATCGCCTCTCTCAGTAATTGGCATATTTTCGGTATAAAATTCGTAATTTTAAACTGCGAATACATGCAGAGAGCCAGAATTTGGTTCCTTAATCTGGTCCAAGCATCGAATTTGGGATTTTTGGGATATTTGGAAAACTGCTGTGAGGGTTTGGGCAAAATGTGATCCATCGCCGCTTTCAGTAATTGGCATTTTTTCTCTATAAAAATTCGTAATATCAAACTGCGAATACGTGCAGAGAGCCAGAATTTGGAACCAAAATATGGCTCAAGCGTCGAATTTGGGATGTTCAGGATATTTTCAAAACTGCATGGTGGGTTTGGGCAAACTATGACCCATCGCCGCTCTCAGTAATTGGCATATTTTCCGTATAAAATTCGTAATTTCAAACTGCGAATAATGCAGAGAGCCAGAATTTGGCTCCTTAATATGGCCCAAGCGTGGAATTTGGGATGTTTGGGATATTTTGAAAACTGCAGGGAGGGTTTGGGCAAAATGTGCCTCATCGGCGCGTTCAGTAATTGGCATATTTTCGGTATAAAAAGTCGTAATTTCAAACTGCGAATACGTGCAGAGAGCCAGAATTTGGCGCCAAAATATGGCTCAAGCGTCGAACATGGGATGTTTGGGATATTTTCAAAACTGCAGGGAGGTCTTGGGCAAAATGTGATCCATCGCCGCTTTCAGTAACTGGCATATTTTCTGTATAAAAAGTCGTTATTTCATACTGCGAATACGTGCAGAGAGTCAGAAATTGGCTCCAAAATATTCCTCAAGGGTTGTATTTGGGATGTTTGGGATATTTCGAAAACTGCAGAGGGGTTTGAGCAAAATGTGACCCATCGCCGCTTTCAATATTTGGAATATTTTCGGTATAAAAAGTCGTAATTTCAAACTGCGAATACGTGCAGAGAGACAGAATTTGGCGCCAAAATATGGCTCAAGAGTCGAATTTGAGACGTTTGGGAAATTTGGAAAACTGCAGTGAGGTCTTGGGCAAAATGTGATCCATCGCTGCTTTCAGTAACTGGCATATTATCGGTATAAAAAGTCGTAATTTCAAACTGCGAATACGTGCAGAGAGTCAGAATTTGGCTCCAAAATATGGTTCAAGGGTCGAATTTGGGATGTTTGGCATATTATGAAAACTGCAGCGAGGGTTTGGGCAAAATGTGATCCATAGCCGCTTTCAGTAATTGGCATTTTTTCTGTATAAAAAGTCATAATTTTAAACTGCGAATACGTGCAGAGAGCGAGAATTTGGCTCCAAAATATTGCTCAAGCGTCAAATTTGGGATGTTTGGGATATTTTGACAAATGCAGAGGGGGTTTGGGCAAAATGTGACTCATCGCCGCTTTCATTATATGGCATATTGTCGGTATAAAAAGTCGTAATTTCAAATTGCGAATACGTGCAAAGAGCCAGAATTTGGCTTCAAAATATGGTTCAAGAGTCGAATTTGGGATGTTTGTGATATTTTTAAAACTGCAGGGAGGGTTTGGCCAAATGTGACCCATCGCTGATCCCAGTAATTGGTATATATTCGGTATAAAATTCGTAATTTCAAACTGCGAATACGTGCAGAGAGCCAGAGTTTGGCTACAAAATATAGATCAATAGTCGAATTTGGTATGTTTGGGATATTTTAAAAACTGCAGGGAGGATTTGGGCAAAATGTGACTCATCGGCGCGTTCAGTAACTGGAATATTTTCGGTATAAAAAGTCGTAATTTCAAACTGCGAATACGTGCAGAGAGCCAGAATTTGGCACCAAAATAAGGCTCAAGCGTCAAATTTGGGATGTCTGGGATAATTTCAAAACTGCAAGGTGGGTTTAGGCAAACTGTGACCCATCGCCTCTCTCAGTAATTGGCATATTTTCGGTATAAAATTCGTAATTTTAAACTGCGAATACATGCAGAGAGCCAGAATTTGGTTCCTTAATCTGGTCCAAGCATCGAATTTGGGATTTTTGGGATATTTGGAAAACTGCTGGGAGGGTTTGGGCAAAATGTGATCCATCGCCGCTTTCAGTAATTGGCATTTTTTCTCTATAAAAATTCGTAATATCAAACTGCGAATACGTGCAGAGAGCCAGAATTTGGAACCAAAATATGGCTCAAGCGTCGAATTTGGGATGTTCAGGATATTTTCAAAACTGCATGGTGGGTTTGGGCAAACTATGACCCATCGCCGCTCTCAGTAATTGGCATATTTTCCGTATAAAATTCGTAATTTCAAACTGCGAATAATGCAGAGAGCCAGAATTTGGCTCCTTAATATGGCCCAAGCGTCGAATTTGGGATGTTTGGGATATTTTGAAAACTGCAGGGAGGTTTTGGGCAAAATGTGATCCATCGCCGCTTTCAGTATTTGGCATTTTTTCTGTATAAAAAGTCGTAATTTCAAACTGCGAATACTTGCAGAAAGCCAGAATTGGGCTCGAAAATATTGTTCAAGAGTCGAATTTGGGATGTTTGTGATATTTTGAAAACTGCAGGGAGGGTTTGGGCAAAATGTGACTCATCGGGATGTTCAGTAATTGGCATATTTTGGTATAAAAAGTCGTAATTTTAAACTGCGAATACGTGCAAAGAGCCAGAATTTGGCTACAAAATATGGTTCAAGCGTCGAATTTGGGATGTTTGTGATATTTTTAAAACTGCAGGGAGGGTTTGGGCAAAATGTGACCCATCGCTGATCCCAGGAATTGGCATATATTCGGTATAAAAAGTCGTAATTTCAAACTGCGAATACGTGCAGAGAGCCAGAATTTGGCTCCAAAATATGGCTCAAACGTCGAATTTGGGATGTTCAAGATATTTTTAAAACTGCAAAGGGGGGTTTGGGCAAAATGTGGCCCATCGCTGCTTTCAGTAATTGGCATATTTTGGTATAAAAAGTAGTAATTTCAAATTGCGAATACATGCAGAGAGCCAGAAATTGGCTCCTTAATATGGCCCAAGCGTCGAATTTGGCATGTTTAGGTTATTTTGAAAACTGCAGGGTGAATTTAGGCAAAATGTGATCGATCGCTGATCCCAGTATTTGGCATATATTCCGTATAAAAAGTCTTAATTTCAAACTGCGAATACGCGAAGAGAGCCAGAATTTAACTACAAAATATGGTTCAAGAGTCGAATTTGGGATATTTGGGATATTTTCAAAACTGCCGGGCAGGTTTGGGCAAACTGTGACATATCGCTGCTCTCAGTAATTGGCATATTTTCGGTATAAAATTCGTAATTTCAACCAGCGAAAACGTGCCGAGAGCCAGAATTTTGCTCCAAAATATGGCTCAAGCGTTGAATTTTGGACGTTTGGGATATTTAAAAAAACTGCAGGGAGGGTTTGGGCAAAACGTGATCCATCGCCGCTTTCAGTAATTGGCATTTTTTCTGTATAAAAAGTCGTAATTTGAAACTGCGAATACGTGCAGAGAGCCAGAATTTGGCTCCAAATTATGGTTCAAGCGTCAAATTTGGGATGTTTGGGATATTTTTAAAACTGCAGGGAGGGTTTGGCCAAAATGTGACCCATCGCTGATCCCAGTAATTGGCATATATTCGGTATAAAAAGTCGTATTTTCAAGCTGCGAATACGTGCAGAGAGCCAGAATTTGGCTCCAAATTATTGTTCAAGCGTCAAATTTGGGATGTTCGTGACATTTTTAAAATTGTAGGGAGGGTTTGGGAAAAAGAAAACCCATCGCTGATCCCAGTAATTGGCATATATTCGGTACAAAAAGTCGTAATTTCATACTGCGAATACGTGCAGAGAGCGAGAATTTTGCTCCAAAATATTGCTCAAGCGTCAAATTTGGGATGTTTGGGATATTTTAAAAACTGCAGGGTGGGTTTGGGCAATATGTGACTCATCGGCGCGTTCAGTAATTGGCATATTTTCGGTATAAAAAGTCGTAATTTCCAACTGCGAATACGTGCAGAGAGCCAGAATTTGGCTCGAAAATATGGCTCAAGAGTCGAATTTCGGATGTTTGAGATATTTTCAAAACTGCAGGGTGAATTTGAGCAAACTGTGACCCACCGCCGCTCTCAGTAATTGGCATATTTTCGGTATAAAATTCGTAATTTCAAACTGCGAAAACGTGCCGAGAGCCTGAATTTGGCTCCAAAATATGGCTCAAGCGTCGAATTTGGGACGTTTGGGATATTTTCAAAACTGCAGGGAGGGCTTGGGCAAAATGTGATCCATCGCCGCTTTCAGTAACTGGCATATTTTCAGTATAAAAAGTCGTAATCTCATACTGCGAATACGTGCAGAGAGCCAGAAATTGGCTCCAAAATATTCTTCATGGGTCGAATTTGGGATGTTTGGGATATTTTTAAAACTGCAGGATGGGTTTGGGCAAACTGTGTCCTATCGCCGCTCTCAGTAATTGGCATATTTTCGGTATAAAATTCGTAATTTCAATCTGCGAAAACGTGCCAAGAGCCAGAATTTTGCTCCAAAATATGGCTCAAGCCTCGAATTTGGGATATTTGGGATATTTTGAAAACTGTAGGGAGGGTTTGGGCAAAATGTGACTCATCGGCGCGTTCAGTAATTGGCATATTTTGGTATAAAAATTTGTAATTTCAAACTGCGAATACGTGCAGAGATCCAGAATTTGGCTTCAAAATATGGTTCAAGTGTCGAATTTGGGATGTTTGAGATATTTTAAAAACTGCAGGGAGTACTTGGGCAAAATGTGACTCATCGGCGCTCTCAGTAATTGGCATATTTTCGGTATAAAAATTCGTAATTTAAAAAAGCGAATACGTGCAGAGAGCCTGAACTTGGCTCCAAAATATGGCTCTAGAGTCGAATTTGGGATGTTTAGGATATTTTCAAAAGTGCAGGGAGGGTTTGGGCAAAATGTGACCCATCGCTGCTTTCAGTAATTGGCATATTTTCGGTATAAAATTCGTAATTTCAAACTGCGAATACATGCCTGAAGTTTGGGTCACTGTTCGAAAATTTGGGATATAAATATCCCAAACATACCAAGCGTGAAAATTTTATAATATATTATAAAATGTGCCAAAACATCGGCGCGTTCAGTATTTGACATATTTTGGTATAAAAAGTCGTAATTTCAAACTGCGAATACGTGCAAAGAGCCAGAATTTGGCTACAAAATATGGTTCAAGCGTCGAATTTGGGATGTTTGTGATATTTTTAAAACTGCAGGGAGGGTTTGGGCAAAATGTGACCCATCGCTGATCCCAGTAATTGGCATATATTCGGTATAAAAAGTCGTAATTTCAAACTGCGAATACGTGCAGAGAGCCAGAGTTTGATTCCAAAACATGGCTCAAGAGTCGAATTTGGGATGTTTGAGATATTTTCAAAACTACAGGGTGAATTTGGGCAAACTGTGACCCATCGCCGCTCTCAGTAATTGGCATATTTTCGGTAAAAAATTCTTAATGTCAAACTGCGATAACGTGCCGAGAGCCAGAATTTGGCTCCTAAATATGGATCAAGCGTCGAATTTGGGACGTTTGGGATATTTTGAAAACTGCAGAGAGGTCTTGGTCAAAATGTGATTCATCGCTGCTTTCAGTAACTGGCATATTTTCGGTATAAAAAGTCGTAATTTCATACTGCGAATACTTGCAGAGCCAGAAATTGGCTCCAAAATATTGCTCAATAGTCGAATTTGGGATGTTTCTGATATTTTTTAAACTGCAGGGAGGGTTTGGGCAAAATGTGACCCATCGCTGATCCCAGTAATTGACATACATTCGGTATAAAAAGTCGTAATTTCAAACTGCGAATACGTGCAGAGAGCCAGAGTTTGGCTCCAAAATATGGCTCATTAGTCGAATTTGGGATGTTTGAGATATTTTCAAAACTGCAGGGTGAATTTGGGCAAACTGTGTCCCATCGCCGCTCTCAGTAATTGGCATATTTTCGTTATAAAATTCGTAATTTCAAACTGGGAAAACGTGCCGAGAGCAAGAATTTGGCTCCAAAATATGGCTCAAGCGTCAAATTTGGGACGTTTGGGATATTTTAAAAATTGCAGGGAGGGCTTGGGCAAAATGTGATCCATCGCTGCTTTCAGTAACTGGCATATTTTCGGTATAAAAAGTAGTAATTTCAAACTGCGAATACGTGCAGAGACCCAGAACTTGGCTCCAAAATATTGCTCAAGCGTCAAATTTGGGATGTTTGGGACATTTTGAAAACTGCAGGGAGGGTTTGAGCAAAATGTGACCCATCGCTGATGCCAGTAATTGGCATATATTTGGTAAAGAAAAGTCATAGTTTCAAACTGCGAATACGTGCTGAGAGCGAGAGTTTTGGATATTTTGAAATATGTAGGGAGGGTTTGGGCAAAATGTGACTCATCGGCGCGTTCAGTAATTGGCATATTTTGGTATAAAAATTCGTAATTTCAAACTGCAAATACGTGCAGAGAGCCAGAATTGGCTCCAAAATATGGCTCAAGGGTAGAATTTGGGATGTTTGGGAAATTTGGAAAACTGCAGGGAGGGTTTGGGCAAAATGTGACTCATCG
Source organism: Procambarus clarkii (assembly GCF_040958095.1). Classification (NCBI taxonomy): domain Eukaryota; kingdom Metazoa; phylum Arthropoda; class Malacostraca; order Decapoda; family Cambaridae; genus Procambarus; species Procambarus clarkii. The sequence continues at coordinate 831,872 of NC_091200.1, forward strand.
GCGCGTTCAGTAATTGGCATACATTCGGTATAAAATTCGTAATTTCAAACTGCGAATACATGCAGAGAGCCAGAATTTGGCTCCAAAATATTGCTCAATAGTCGAATTTGGGATGTTTGGGATATTTTGAAAACTGCAGGGAGGGTTTGAGCAAAATGTGACTCATCGGAGCGTTCAGTAATTGGCATATTTTCGGTATAAAATTCTTAATTTCAAACTGCGAAAACGTGCCGAGAGCCAGAATATGGCTCCAAAATATGGCTCAAGCGTCGAATTTGGGACGTTTGGGATATTTTGAAAACTGCAAAGAGGGCTTGGGCAAAATATGATTCATCGCCGCTTTCAGTAACTGGCATATTTTCGGTATAAAAAGTCGTAATTTCATACTGCGAATACGTGCAGAGAGCCAGAAATTGGTTCCAAAATATTTTTCAAGGGTCGTATTTGGGATGTTTTGATATTTCGAAAACTGCAGATGGGTTTGGGCAAAATGTGACCCATCGCCGCTTTCAGTAATTGGTATATTATCGGTATAAAAAGTCGTAATTTCAAACTGTGAATACGTTCAGAGAGCCAGAATTTGGCTCCAAAATATGGTTCAAGGGTCGAATTTGGAATGTTTGGGACATTTTGAAAACTGCAGAAAGGGTTTGGGCAAAATGTGATCCATCGCCGCTTTCAGTAATTGGCATTTTTTCTGTCTAAAAAGTCGTAATATCAAACTGCGAATACGTGCAGAGAGCCATAATTTGGCTCCAAAATTTGGTTCAAGCGTCGAAGTTGGGATGTTTGGAATATTTTGAAAACTGCAGGGAGGGTGTGGGAAAATGTGATTCATCGGCGCGTTCAGTAATTGGCATATTTTGGTAAAAAAAGTCGTAATTTCAAACTGCGAATACGTGCAGAGAGCCAGAATTTGGCTCCAAAATAAGGCTCAAGGGTCGAATTTGGGATGTTTGGGATATTTTGAAAACTGCAGGCGGGGTTTGGGCAAAATGTGACTCGTCGCCGCTTTCAGTATTTGGCATATTGTCGGTATAAAAAGTCGTAATATCGAACAGCGAATACGTGCAGAGAGCCAGAATTTGGCTCCAAAATATGGTTCAAGCGTCGAATTTGGGATGTTTGTGATATTTTTAAAACTGCAGGGAGGGTTTGGGCAAAATGTGACCCGTCGCTGATCCCAGTAATTGGCATATATTCGGTATAAAAAGTCGTAATTTCAAACTGCAAATACGTGCAGAGAGCCAGAGTTTGGTTCCAAAATATGGTTCAAGAGTCGAATTTGGGATGTTTGAGATATTTTCAAAACTGCAGGGTGAATTTGGGCAATCTGTGACCCATCGCCGTATTCAGTAATTGGCATATTTTCGGTATAAAATTCGTAATTTCAAACTGCGAAAACGTGCTGAGACCTAGAATTTGGCTCCAAAATATGGCTCAAGCGTCGAATTTGGGACGTTCGGGATATTTTTAAAACTGCAGAAAGGGCTTGGGTAAAATGTGATCCATCGCTGCTTTCAGTAACTGGCATATTTTCGGTATAAAAAGTCGGAATTTCATACTGCGAATACGTGCAGAGAGTCAGAAATTGGCTCCAAAATATTCCTCAAGGGTCGTATTTGGGATGTTTGGGATAATTTCAAAACTGCAGAGGGGTTTGGGCAAAATGTGACCCATCGCTGCTTTCAGTATTTGGCATATTTTCGGTATAAAACGTCGTAATTTCAAACTGCGAATACGTGCCGAGAGTCAGAATTTGGCTCCAAAAAATAGTTCAAGGGTCGAATTTGGGATGTTTGGGATATTTTGAAAACTGCAGAGAGGGTTTGGGCAAAATGTGATCCATCGCCGCTCACAGTAATTGGCATTTTTTCTGTATAAAAAGTCGTAATATCAAACTGCGAATACGTGCAGAGAGCCAGAATTTGGCTCCAAAATATGGTTCAAGCGTCGAATTTGGGATGTTTGTGATATTTTAAAACTGCAGGAAGGGTTTGGGCAAAATGTGACCCTTCGCTGATCCCAGTAATTGACATATATTCGGTATAAAACTTCGTAATTTCAAACTGCGAATACGTGCAGAGAGCCAGAGTTTGGCTACAAAATATGGCTCAATAGTCGAATTTGGTATGATTGGGATATTTTGAAAACTGCAGGGAGGATTTGGGCAAAATGTGACTCATCGGCGCGTTCAGTAATTGGAATATTTTCGGTATAAAAAGTCGTAATTTCAAACTGCGAATACGTGCAGAGAGCGAGAATTTGGCGCCAAAATATGGCTCAAGCGTCGAATTTGGGATGTTTGGGATAATTTCAAAACTGCAAGGTGGGTTTAGGCAAACTGTGACCCATCGCCGCTCTCAGTAATTGGCATATTTTCGGTATAAAATTCTTAAATTCAAACTGCGAATACATGCAGAGAGCCAGAATTTGGCTCCTTAATATGGCCCAAGCGTCGAATTTGGGATGTTTGGGATATTTTGAAAACTGCAGGGAGGATTTGGAGAAAATGTGATCCATCGCCGCATTCAGTAATTGACATTTTTTCTATATAAAAAGTCGTAATTTGAAACTGCGAATGCGGGCAGAAAGCCAGAATTTGACTCCAAAATATGGTTCAAGAGTCGAATTTGGGATGTTTGTGATATTTTTAAAACTGCAGGGATGGTTTGGGCAAAATGTGACACATCGCTGATCCCAGTAATTTGCATATATTCGGTATAAAAAGTCGTAACTTCAAACTGCGAATACGTGCAGAGAGCGAGAATTTGGCTCCAAAATATTGCTCAAGCTTCAAATTTGGGATGTTTGGGATATTTTGACAACTGCAGAGGAGGTTTGGGCTAAATGTGACTCATCACCGCTTTCAGTATTTGGCATATTGTCGGTATAAAAAGTCGTAATATCAAACTGCGAATACGTGCAGAGAGCCAGAATTTGGCGCCAAAATAAGGCTCAAGCGTCAAATTTGGGATGTTTGGGATAATTTCAAAACTGCAAGGTGGGTTTAGGCAAACTGTGAAACATCGCCTCTCTCAGTAATTGGCATATTTTCGGTATAAAATTCGTAATTTCAAACTGCGAATACATGCAGAGAGCGAGAATTTGGCTCCAAAATATGGTTCAAAAGTCGAATTTGGGATGTTTGTGATATTTTTAAAACTGCAAGGAGGGTTTGAGCAAAATGTGACCCATCGCTGATCCCAGTAATTGGCATATATACGGTAAAAAAAAGTCATAGTTTGAAACTGCGAATACGTGCTGAGAGAGAGAGTTTTGCACCAAAATATTGCTCAAGCGTCAAATTTGGGATGTTTTGGATATTTTGAAAAAAACAGGGAGGGTTTGGGCAAAATGTGACTCATCAGCGCGTTCAGTAATTGGCATATTTTGGTATAAAAAGTCGTAATTTCAAACTGCGAATACGTGCAGAGAGACATAATTTGGCGCTAAAGTATGGCTCAAGAGTCGAATTTGGGACGTTTGGGAAATTTGGAAAACTGCAGTGAGGTCTTGGGCAAAATGTGATCCATCGCTGCTTTCAGTAACTGGCATAATATCGGTATAAAAAGTCTTAATTTCAAACTGCGAATACGTGCAGAGAGTCAGAATTTGGCTCCAAAATATGGTTCAAGGGTCGAATTTGGGATGTTTGGCATATTTTGAAAACTGCAGCGAGGGTTTGGGCAAAATGTGATCCATCGCCGCTTTCAGTAATTGGCATTTTTTCTGTATAAAAAGTCGTAATTTTAAACTGCGAATACGTGCAGAGAGCGAGAATTTGGCTCCAAAATATTGCTCAAGCGTCAAATTTGGGATGTTTGGGAAAGTTTGACAAATGCAGAGGGGGTTTGGGCAAAATGTGACTCATCGCCGCTTTCATTATATGGCATATATTCGGTATAAAAAGTCGTAATTTCAAACTGCGAATACGTGCAGAGAGCCAGAGTTTGGTTCCAAAATATGGCTCAAGAGTCGAATTTGGGATGTTTGAGATATTTTCAAAACTGCAGGGTGAATTTGGGCAAACTGTGACCCATCGCCGCTCTCAGTAATTGGCATATTTTCGGTATAAAATTCTTAATTTCAAACTGCGATAACGTGCCGAGAGCCAGAATTTGGTTCCTAAATATGGATCAAGCGTCAAATTTGGGACGTTTGGGATATTTTGAAAACCGCAGAGAGGTCTTGGGCAAAATGTGATCCATCGCTGCTTTCAGTAACTGGCATATTTTCGGTATAAAAAGTCGTAATTTCATGCTGCGAATACGTGCAGAGAGCCAGAAATTGGCTCCAAAATATTGCTCAATAATCGAATTTGGGATGTTTGGGATATTTTGAAAACTGCAGGGAGGGTTTGGGCAAAATGTGACTCATCGGCGCGTTCAGTAATTGGCATATTTTCGGTATAAAAAGTCGTAATTTCAAACTGCAAATACGTGCAGAGAGCCAGAATTTGGTTCCAAAATATGGTTCAAGAGTCGAATTTGGGATGTTTGAGATATTTTCAAAACTGCAGGGTGAATTTGGGCAAACTGTGACCCATCGCCGTATTCAGTAATTGGCATATTTTCGGTATAAAATTCGTAATTTCAAACTGCGAAAACGTGCCGAGACCTAGAATTTGGCTCCAAAATATGGCTCAAGCGTCGAATTTGGGACGTTCGGGATATTTTTAAAACTGCAGAAAGGGCTTGGGCAAAATGTGATCCATCGCTTTTTCAGTAACTGGCATATTTTCGGTATAAAAAGTCGGAATTTCATACTTACGAATTCGTGCAGAGAGTCAGAAATTGGCTCCAAAATATTCCTCAAGGGTCGTATTTGGGATGTTTGGGATAATTTCAAAACTACAGAGGGGTTTGGGCAAAATGTGACCCATCGCTGCTTTCAGTATTTGGTATATTTTCGGTATAAAACGTCGTAATTTCAAACTGCGAATACGTGCAGAGAGTCAGAATTTGGCTCCAAAATATGGTTCAAGGGTCGAATTTGGGATGTTTGGGATATTTTGAAAACTGCAGAGAGGGTTTGGGCAAAATGTGATCCATCGCCGCTCACAGTAATTGTCATTTTTTCTGTATAAAAAGTCGTAATATCAAACTGCGAATACGTGCAGTGAGCCAGAATTTGGCTCCAAAATATGGTTCAAGCGTCGAATTTGGGATGTTTGTGATATTTTAAAACTGCAGGAAGGGTTTGGTCAAAATGTGACCCATCGCTGATCCCAGTAATTGACATATATCCGGTATAAAAATTCGTAATTTCAAACTGCGAATACGTGCAGAGAGCCAGAGTTTGGCTACAAAATATAGCTCAATAGTCGAATTTGGTATGATTGGGATATTTTGAAAACTGCAGGGAGGATTTGGGCAAAATGTGACTCATCGGCGCGTTCAGTAATTGGAATATTTTCGGTATAAAAGTCGAAATTTCAAACTGCGAATACGTGCAGAGAGCCAGAATTTGGCGCCAAAATATGGCTCAAGCGTCGAATTTGGGATGTTTGGGATAATTTCAAAACTGCAAGGTGGGTTTAGGCAAAAAGTGACCCATCGCCGCTCTCAGTAATTGGCATATTTTCGGTATAAAATTCGTAAATTCAAACTGCGAATACATGCAGAGAGCCAGAATTTGGCTCCTTAATATGGCCCAAGCGTCGAATTTGGGATGTTTGGGATATTTTGAAAACTGCAGGGAGGATTTGGGGAAAATGTGATCCATCGCCGCATTCAGTAATTGACATTTTTTCTGTATAAAAAGTCATAATTTGAAACTGCGAATGCGGGCAGAAAGCCAGAATTTGGCTCCAAAATATGATTCAAGAGTCTAATTTGGGATGTTTGTGATATTTTTAAAATTGCAGGGATGGTTTGGGCAAAATGTGACACATCGCTGATCCCAGTAATTTGCATATATTCGGTATAAAAAGTCGT